>NC_064861.1:13699523-13822537 GCF_024139225.1 Suncus etruscus
TGGTGGGTTTTTTTTTAAAAAATCCTGTGATATTCTGCACATCACAGTTCATATTTTGTTAAGGAAATTGTATTCAGGAAACATATATCTATTTGATTCCATTAAAGATGACCTATTGAAACTATGTTTTCTTGAAGTCATTCTATTCCTGGTGAGACCCAAAAGGGAAAATATATTCTCCAGGGTCATCAGGCTTCATCAAATACAGCTGACTATGTTATGATACAGAGCAAGGAAAAATCTTCCTAAGCCTATATGCATTAATTTTTCTAAATATTTGTTTACTCTTCAAAAAATAGAAACAAGTGCAGAGGGAAGCTGGGTATAAAAGAGGCCTGGCGCATCTTGAGTACTACACTCCTTTGTACCAACTGTAATGACAGCATGTAAATTAGGTAAATTCCTCTCTGGGGACACTAAAGAGAAATCAACTCAAGCCAAGTAACAGGGCTTTCATTAGAAAGACTGAGGCATAATTATCACAAAGTCTCAAATTTCATTTTTCCACTTAAGCATCAGTCCTTTTCAGGGCTCACAAACCAATTCTCGAAATTTACCAGACCTTGACTCATGACTTCACCCCCAAAGCCAGCCTTCGGCTACAGGAATCAGGAGATGATAGCTATATTGAACCTGATTCAGAGAAGCACGTTACATTGGCGAAAAGGAAAATTCACCAAAACCTTTGGCCTTCTTAATTGGGGTGACATTACTAAGTCCAGAGAGACAAAGCAGGGGTATGCTCACCTGCAATCCCAGAGGCACCAATGCCTACAATGCTATTAATCATTGAGTTAATTAGCAGTTTTAATTACATGCTCAAAAATAGAAAACATGTAAATCAATGATAATCAGTGTGTTTAATAGACTGTTACCTAGCCATGATTAGGAAAGCCCAGAAACTGAAAATAAGTATTAAATAATCGTTAGATAAATTTAATATTTCCTTCAGATTCAAGTATGTGGCTTTGTCATATATAAATATTGAACGACATAATCAAGACTAAATGTATTTATGGACATAGATAACTCAGAAACTCTAGAGTAATCTTTTCAACAGACAGGGTCAGTATCTGCCCATTATCAGTCTCTCCTGCTATCATCTGCCTTCCCAAATTAGAATATCTACCCGGAAATGTCAACTAACTCAGAGTTCACTGACATCATATGAATGTCTATGAATCTGGTGCCAAACTTACAATCTGATGCTTACTAATCATGTCTCTTTTAAGAATTTATTTAAAGCTTCAGAGTCTGTTTCCTTAAAAAAATATAAAAATTACAGCTGCTGCATACATTTGTTGGGAAGATAAACTACTGTTTAATGTATCACAGTAAAAGAGTGCCTAATATTTAGTAAACATTAAGTTAATATTTGATTATTTTTGAGATTTTGGCCTCCATGTCATACTGATGTGTTCTCTTTGGTTCCTTTTCTCTTAATGTCTAGGCTATTTTCTAACTAACTGTGAAAACAAACCAAACTTCATCTTCCCCATGGCTTCTTCCTTGATTTACTTCAGATGAATTTTTGTGCTATTTTATTATCACCAATCCAACTGAACCAATGCTTATGATGTTATTATATGGCATAATAGTGTAATGATCTCTATGTACCTGTCTTTAAATTCTTAACATGCATAAACACACTAAAAATATTTACATGGAGTGGGAGCAGTGGTACATGTGGTAGGGCATTTGCTTTGCACGTGCTAACCTAGGACAGACCATGGTTTGATTCACCCAGAGTCCCATATGGTCCCCCAAGCCAAGAGCGATTTCTGAGCACATAACCAGGAGTAAACCCCTGAGCATCATCAAGTGTGACCGAAAAAAACAAAATAAAAATTACATAAGAAGATTCCATGTTGATCCTTTGAACGACTCAGATCTACTTTGTCTCTCGATTTCTTTCAATTAGGTATTGCTCCTGAAAAAGAAATTGAATACGAAGTGGCATTTTAGGGGCCTGAGTTAGACATCATATTACTTCTTGTTTTTCTCTTTCTATTGGTATTGACATCAATGATATTGACATTGACATTGACAATGCTATGACATCAATTAGTATTGACATCAAGAACTGGAACAGAACATAAACAAGTGCCAAAGAAACTTGACTAAGTAATGGCCAGGAAAAACTTACTCCATGCCATGAAAATAAGCCTTTCTCCCCTCATTTGGTTCTACTAAATTATTAATACTGTTATAAAAACTGGATAAGGTATTTTTAATAATTATTTTATTTGACAATTGGTTTATGCTTCTAAGCATAAGTACAATTATTTAGGGAAACAAAGAGAAGTTCCAGATTTGAATACTAATAAAGCATTACCCATTAGCAATTGAGCTATCACTTGATAATGAGATTATTACTCTCATAATAGTGAAATCTCAATGATAAATGATCATGTAAAAAATAAAACTGGCAGGCCGGCGAGGTGGCGCTAGAGGTAGGGTGTCTGCCTTGCAAGAGCTAGCCAAGGAAGGACCACAGTTAGATCCCCTGGCATCCCATATGGTCCCCACCCTAAGCCAGGGGCAATTTCTGAGCTCTTAGCCAGGAGCAACCCCTGAGCATCAAACGGCTGTGGCCCAAAAAACCAAAAAAAAATAAAATAAAATAAAAAATAAAATTGGCAAAAATCACTAATAGCTATAATAAAACCTCCAATTAAAATGCTACTGCAGGGCCTTGCAAGCAGCCAATCCAGGACCAAAGGCGGTTGGTTCGAATCCTGGTGTCCCATATGGTCCCCCGTGCCTGCCAGGAGCTATTTCTGAGCAGACAGCCAGGAGTAACCCCTGAGCATCGCCGGGTGTGGCCCAAAAACCAAAAAAAAAATAATAATAATAATAATAATAATAATAATAATGCTACTGCAAGCCTCATTATAATCATCATTAAATACAGTCCCCCCAAATCAAAGATTAGTCAAGGTAAAGGTTTCTCAGAAATGACTAAAAATCATGGTCCAACTATAAAAAAACTGAAACATAAAAAAGGAAAACACATTTAGTCCACTTAGTAGAATATTTTAATTATCCAGGATAGGGCCAAAGAGGTAGCACAGTGGTAGAGCAATTTGCTTCGCATGTGGCTGACACAGGAAAGAAGCAGGTTTGATCCCCAGCATCTTATATTGTCCCCTTAGCCAAGAGAGATTTCTGAGCACAGAGCCAGGAGTAAACCCTGAGCATTGCCTGGTGTGATCCAAACAAACAAACAAACAAAATTATCCAAGAAAGAGAAGTGAAACTAAAAACAGAAAATAATTTTAAATAGTGTTGAAAATAATTTTAATTTTTTATTTTAAAAACGATTTTATACCATTATTCTACCTTTACGAGACATGAGATAGCAATAATAATAAGAATAACAGCCTGGTTTGAATTTATGCTCTTTCCTATAGCTCTAGCCAGAGTGACAAGAATTATAAGCTGACCTGAAGTGTGGAGAGAAATGGGCCAAAGACAGAACTGAAAGAGCCACAGTTGGAAGCCTGATACTTACTAGCAAATTTTCTATATAAATGGCCCAGGTTTAAGTCCAAATATACAACATTTTGTTGGGAGAATTAAAGAAAAAATACTTAAATGCTAAAAAGCATATCTGAAAAACCATTAATATTGAAGATGCATTTTAAAGACAGCCTTTATAAACTGCTACTCAATTTGATAAAGTTCCATAAAATATTTTAATAACCTTCATTTAAAGAGAAAAACAGCAAAATCACCATATTGTATCATAGCATAATAAAAAGTGAAGGCAGATAAAAGAAAATGCATTTGAATAGCAAGAAAATTTTACAAGTGAAATTAAGTCAGAAATTCATCTTGTCTTTCTATATTTAGGGATATTTATTAATATTCTAGGGCAACAACACTAAAAAAAGCATTTTGCACTACATATTCTTGCAGGTGGTTGGTGTAAGTGTTAATTTGTGCTTCACAATAATCACACTTCCAGGGTCTTAGCAGTAAGTGTTTTTGTACAAATAAAAACAATACTTATCTAGAGAAACAAAAGCGCAGAACTTAGAATTTGATGAGAAAGGGAAGAAATATAGGCTTTTAACATTGAACACCAGGGCCAAATGCCCTACCCCTGCATTACCTCTTGACCCATGTTCAATTTTAAAAGCCTACATCTCTTCCTCAGGTTCAATCTTTGGCACCCTGAATTGTCTCCCAAGCTCAATCAGGAGTGATCACTGAGCACAGAGCCAAGAGTAAGCTCCAACAGCCACCAGATGTAGCCCACAAACAAGCAAAAAACGTGAACACATACAAACCAAGTGAAACTGGCGCCCTAATATTAATTACAAACCATACAGGGCCAGAATAAGTGACTGGTGCAGCGAAGGTCATTATTCACAAACTACATGATATCTGATACAGAAAAAAAAAAAAAGAGAGAAATGATCCACCAAAACAAGAATAGAAGCAATATTCAGGCCATTCCTAAGTATCACCCCAAAATCTGAATGAAGAAGACATGGTAGTAGCACAGATATTACCCTTCTTAATATTCTTTTTACTTAACAAAACTCTAAAGAAAATTCCTAATTGATCCTCAAATGTGTGATTTTTAATAGATTTATAAAGCATTCATAGAATTATTCAATCTTTCTTTTCTGGATAAGTACTCAAGATTGGTCTTTCATTCGGCTCTAGAGGGACCCCCAGCTCAAAGACACTACCTGATCCCTTACTGCTGCAAAGCATTTCTCAGTCTTAATAAGACTACGGTGTGGGATAAAAATATGCCCTGGATCTTATTCCCCTCCAAGACTATCTCTAAAGACTTAATGGGGATGTCTATATTTTATTTATATGTTTATTTCTTTAATAGTTATAACTCTTAATGTGTTTGTTTCCAAATACAGAGATAGCCTACTCCATTCTTTTTTTATTTTTTGCTGTGTTAGTTCTGCTTAGTAAGAAATTCTAGAAGTCTTGTTGGGATAAAGCTCAGGTCAAAATTAGGGCACAGAGATTGTATAGCTTGCTATTTTTACCCCCAAATGCACCAATAATATATAATATAATATAATATAATATAATATAATATAATATAATATAATATAATATAATATAATATAATATAATATAATATAATATAATATAATATAATTAATATAATATAATATAATATAATATAATATAACATAACATTATTTCTTTTTGCATAGGCACACTAAAATGGGAAAATATTATGTATAAAAACAAGTTCTTATCTACTAGGGATAAGAACCCATAAATTTTATATTACAGGGGTGACTTCCACCCAAAACATTTGTCATGGGAACTCAACTGAGGCCTCATGTGGTCAAACATCAACTGTCCAACCCTGAACCCTGAATTCCAAAATTGGACTGGCACAGTTCCCTGCAGCAGCACCAGTAATCAAATTCTCCCAGGGGGAGTCTTGAATTCTGATCCAGCACCAATTTGCACCAGAGTGGGTTCTTACAACACCTTGACTATGAGGAAACTAAATAGGTTGCCCTAGCTTATCATCTAACAGTGAGATGAAACCAAAAATCATATTTCTATATCTTCCTACAAATTGAAAATAAAAGTGCATGGTACCAGGGGCAAAGAAGTGAGTATTGAGTGGAAAAAAGTGATAAGACCTAAATACCCAATCCCAAGTTAACGACAATAGAATCAAGAGACCCAAACTATAACAAGCTATACACAAAAGGGACCTGTTACACTAGCAGTTCAGGGTTCTAAGGGTGGTGGTATGAAATGCATGCTGGGTACAGTGGCGGAGGGAGGGCAACACTGATGGTGTGAATTTCCATAATTCACTGTCAGTACGTACCTTAAACTTAATTGTGAAAGATATGTATTTCACATTGGTCTCAATATGAATTATTTTAAAAATGGTCTTTCAATCTTGTCTTCTTCAAATCTCTTTTTTTCTCTCTCTTTGCCTCTCTCACAGGCATGCAATATATATCCTTATACATTTCTGTTGGGCAAAGATGAGAGGTTTCCACTATTTCCTCCTTGGTTTCAATTAATTTGCTATAATTATTTACAAAATTCAAAAATATATTTTATTTACTACATCAGCATTTTACTATATATAACATATAATAATGTATATAAAAATTCAAGAAAATCAATATGGTTGAGATACACCAGCCTAGATATAGAGAAATGTACCTCTCCAGTGTTCTCTAGCCTCAAATCTCCCCAAGTTCTCTAATAGTCATCACTCTAAGCCCAAGCTTCCCAACCTGCTGAAAATTCAGTAAGTGTATTTGATGACACTTCTTTCTATGATGGAAAATATATTTTAAAAATTGTGACCACACCCAGTAATACTGAGGGTTTACTCCATGTGCTCAGGGATCACTCCTAGTGAGGAACAGTAGACTATCATAGAGTGCCAAGGATCAAATTCAGGTATTAACATGCAAATAAAGCACCCTAACTGTGGTATAATCTCTCCAGGCCCATTTTTTAATTAATTTTTATTGTGGCCAAAAATAATTACAAATATGTCAAAGTAATATTCAAGATTCATAGTGACAATAAATCAAGGGCATTCCCACCACTAGCGATGTTCTCCTTCCATCCCGTTCTCAGCATGTAACCCATCTCTCCTGCCTTTACCCCCCAGAATACTAGGGTAACTGGTCCCCATTTGTAGAGTTTGCTATGGATTCGGTATAGATTTTGTTGACGTTAACTTTGGGTTTGATGTTCAGGTCTGATTGCTTTTTATTTCCACTAAATGTTCATGCGGGTGTCTGGACCTGGTACCATTCATTTTCCACCCCCCTCAGTTTCTGAGGCTGAACAAGATGAATCAGTCAATGTGGTTCTGTTGGAAATATAGAAAAGGAAATGGAAAAGAAGAAAGAAGGAAAAAACAAAAAACAAAAAAAATTAGGAGGGGTCCTTTCAAGTGTTGTAGATATCAATTTAGAAGCAGGAAGGAAAAAAGAGGAGAAAGGTAACAAGACAAAAAAGCAACCAACTTATGTGAATTTTATTTGTTTTTAAATAGACTTTTCTAGATCAACCTTGGATTCTCATTTCTAATTTGGTAGAATTTCATTTAATCTGGTTTGGGGCCAGCACCTCTACTATTGCTCAGGGATTTCACCTGGTTCTGAGCTTAGAATGGGGCCTGCAGGATTAATTGTAGTGCTGGGGATTGATCCCAAATAGGCCACATGTAACATGCTATACTATCTCTCTGACCACATTGTGAGAATTTTAATGCTGTGCTTTCCTGGAAAAAAAAATGAAGACAAATAATACTTATTCAGTCTTTTATTTTTTAATTCCTGGGTTTAGATCTTGCTTGAATTGATCACTTTTCTGGCTGACAACGTGTTAACAAAGAGAGCTAGTCTCTTGGAATCAAAAAAATCAAAGTATCTTAGAAAGAATAGTCATGAAGTATCTCTTTACATTTTATCTTAGACAACACATAAAACAGCCATTAACTTTCTTCTTAGAACAAGGCTGCTTTAGAAGAGTAAAAAATGCTTTCTGCTGGAATTTACTAAAATAATTTTAACCAAAGAACCACTAGAAATAAAAATATGCAGCCATCCCCAATCCGGATAATTTAAGAGTTCCCAGAAAAGGGGTAAACAAAAATGGAGCTGGAGTGATAGCACAGTGATAGGGCTTTTGCCTTCCACGCAACCGACCCAGGAAAAACCTGGATTCAATCTCCTGTGTCCTGTGTAATCCCCCGAGCCAGGAACAATTTCTGAGCTCATAGCCAGGACCAACCCCTGAGCGTTACTGGATGTAGCCCTAAAACAAAAACAAAAGCCAAAAAATGGACTAAAAGAAAAGACAGAAAAACGAAAGTTGAGACTTGGATAACAAGGACAAAAATGAATTGTTTTTTGTTTTCATTGAAACCATTGTGATTTATGAAATCCTTCATAATTAGATTTCAGAATACAATGAATCAAGACCAATTCCAACACCAGTGTCAACCTCCCTCCACAAATGTTCCACCAGTGCATCTTATATCACCACCCTTTGCTTCCTAGCCTGCCAACGTAGCAGGCCCATTTTAAATTTAGATTGTGATAGTTTGGATCTCTTGATTCTATTGTTGTTGACTTTGACTTGGATATTTAGTTTTCGCCTTTTTTAATCTCCACCAATGCACCTACGGCCACTTGCTCCCTGGTCCACATCCATTTTTTTCTTCTTAATTTTATAGAAAAATGCAGAAATATGTGGTAAAACAAATTAATGTCCCAAGGTTCGATGAAAAGGTGGGGCCTCTATCTAAAAGATAAAATATTGAGGGAGTGGCATTTTTTGCATAGGCACAGCAAATATCGGATAAAATAGAAAGGAAAAACCATCCTGAAATAAGACCAACTAGAGACTCTAGGCATACTAAGTTGTCTAACCTCAAAGTCTTTTTCATGGTCTCAAGAAAAGTTCTCCCCAATCATAGTTGTCACAGTTAAGCTTCTGTAATTAGAGATCAAGGGGGCATACGACTGAAAAATTAAAAAAGACAAAATGTGTGCTTCAAAAGACAACTGACTTTGTCATTGGCAACTTCTCTGGGTATGAGTAAAAAAATCAGATGGAAAAGAAAGCAAAGACTTCCTGAAAATTCAGAATCCCAAATGTACTTCTCTGGTCATTCTTGCCAAAATTTAAATGGTTTTATTATTTATTTATCATTTGTGGGGAGTGCTCTGAAGCTGTTCTGAAGAGGTTTGGGAACCTTCCCACCAATACTCCACTAACAGAACAGTGGATCATGGAAAGATCCCAAAACTGTAGTGTTGCTCAGTCCCTGTGATTCCAGGGATGCCACAGGCCACTCTGATGTTACTGAGTGCCTGTTGGCTTCACTCTGGATTGTGGAAGGCAGTTGGGGGACATGTGGTACTGAAGATCGAGCTGGGATTGAACAGGCCTCAACCCAGTGCTACCACTCAGCTTGAGTTATAGATATTTAAACAAACCTATTGGTGAAGAAAGGAAAACTAAAAGGTTGAAAATCTTGGTGGGGAGTTGTGACAAGGTTTTGACTATAAAGTTTTGACAGATGAGTGAGGGGAAATGTGCCTATAACAGAGAACTAAGAACCTCTTGAGGAGGTTGAGTAGAGGAAGCAGCTCTTTAGACTTTAGATGGTTCCCTCAAGGTAGCACAGAATTGAAGGCACAGAAACCAGGCAGGATGAATGGAAAGTAAACTGAACTGAAAGTCAGCATTGGGAAATTACGTTGCCAAATGACCCTTAATCAACACCCCTTAAAAACAACATCACTTCCTAATTAAATAAAAAGTGGATGGTTTATTCTTCAGCAAAATTAAAGACAGTCCCGAATCTCAAAAAAGACTGAGAATCAAAATACAGAATCACAATGTATTTCCAGTTCAGATCAATTAGGATAAAGAAGATTGGCAACACAATGGTTGGTAAAGAGACAGTTTTTTGTTTTGATTTTTTTTTAATTTTATGGGAGATCACACCTGGGGGAAGCTTTCTTCTGGTTCAAGGATCACTCCTTAAGGGAGTAGGAGACCATATGGAAAATGAGAGATTGAACCTAAGTCAGCTGCTTATAAAGTAAATATCCAATCCACTGGACATAGTTGGTGAGAAAAAAGGAACTGTCCTTCAGTGATAAGAAGCATCAGTGTTATGGTGACTTTGAGGAACATTTTGATAGTCTCTCTGAAGTTAGTCAGATATTGTCTGAAGTTTCAACATTTTCACTCTAAATATTTAACCAAAGAAATAAAACATACATTCACACAAATACTTGTATAGAATATTTCAGTAATTTTGTTCAAAATATCCAATGTGGAAATAACAATTCAATGGTTAAGCAAATGATGATAAATGAAACAGTGCACTAGCACTCCTAGGAATAAAAAAAGAATCAATAATTTATAAACACAAAAGCTTTCACAAATCTCAAAATGATTATGCTCAGGAGAAGATGGAGGAACAAAATGTTATGTTGTATAATTTTATTTATATGAAAACTCTCAAAAGTCAAGACTAATCTGCATTAATAGAAAATAGTATTTGATATACCTCTGGCAGGAGTTGATATAAGTCAGTAGGTTGCAACATGTATTGTTTTGTTTTGTTTTTTTTTCTGTTTTGTTTTAAGAGGGAGGACACACCTGGTGGTAATCAAAACTTACTCCTGGTTCTGCTCTTAGGTATCACCCCTGGCAGGCTCAGGGGACCAGATAGGGTGCCTGGTTGAACCTGGTCAGTAGTATGCAAGACAAACATTCTACCCTTTGTACTATTGCTCCAGCCTTAAATTGTTTTTCTTGAGCATTATATATTTGTTCTGTGACAAAGAAGTTAGGACTATATTTGAAAACTGAAAAAATGGTGCTAATGGGGAATATTTTGTTGTGTGAACAAAAGAAGGTAGAACAGTTAACCATAATTCTAGAGTAGATGGGAGTCACAAAGTCCTTGGGAGAACAACTCTGACTAGTCATGTCTCTCGCTCACTTGCTCGCTCGCTCTCTCTATATATGCATATTTCAATCCATCATCATTATAACCTATGATAAAGCGATTATGACTGCCAATACTTTGTAAAAAGCATGAGATTAGAGACATAGCTTTTTAGAAGTAAATAATATACTCAGTAGGGTCTATTAAATTACTTAAGAAACATACTTAACTAGAAAACTCGCATGTTGTTTGTTGTAGTTTTAACTTCTTTCTGTACTCCTATAAATCAAGACCCCCACAATCTAAACCTACTCTTAATTGTACTCAGTCTAAATATATATATACATTTACAAGTTCTATATTACTATTATTAACAGCAAAATCAGAACCATTTTTATTAGAAACGTTTTAGACTAACAAAGTAAAGTAATCCATGTGCTTTGAGATACCAAAGTCTTAAACTTGAAGCAAAAATATTTTGTTAGTGAGTTTTATTGGAAGGATAATGTAGAAGAAAAAAATCTAAATAATACAAATAGGAAAATCTGGCAGTTACAGATAGTGACAGAAAAACATGAGTCTAATATTACTTGACTAGGTTGTTTCAACTTCAAGTATATCGAGATGAAAAGGGTGAATTTCCAGCAATATTTAGTTGACAACTAAAATAACATATTTAACACAATTAAAAAATGAAATAGCCCACAGAATAGATTTATTTTTAAGATTTAAACTGATACTATAAATATATATTTAAATGCTGCAAATTCTTTTTTTTAATTTTTTATTTAAACAACTTTATTACATAAATGATTGTGTTTGGGTTTCAGTCATGTAAAGAACACCACCCATCACCAGTGCAACATTCCCATCACCAATGTCCCAAATCTCCCTCCTCCCACCCAACCCCGGCCTGTACTCTAGACAGTCTTTCTACTTCCCTCGTACATTCTCATTATTAGGATAGTTCAAAACGTAGTTATTTCTCTAACTAATCTCATCCCTGTTTGTGGTGAACTTCATGAGGTGAGCTGTAAGTTCCAGCTCTTTTCTCTTTTGTGTCTGAAAGTTATTATTGCAAGAATGTCTTTCATTTTTCTTAAAACACGTAGATGAGTGAGACCATTCTCCGTCTTTCTCTCTCTCTGACTTATTTCACTCAGCATAATAGATTCCATGTACATCCATGTATAGGAAAATTTCATGACTTCGTCTCTCCTGACAGCTGCATAATATTCCATTGTGTATATGTACCACAGTTTAAATGCTGCAATTCTATCCTTTCAATGTATGACTGATAATTAAACTTCGCTATGAAAGGAAGACAACTTCGAATATTTTCCAATGAGCATAGTGGATATTTAGACAACTGTTAGTTGCCCATACACAAGTATAAAATGTAATTAAAATAATTAGACATGCATGCTGTTTTAACATTAAGAAGATAATGTATGGGACAATGCAAACAAAATTTAAGATACTTAATTCCTTTTGCTGAAAAAAAACTAAGGAAAAAGTTCCCTTGCCCCTTTGCTTAGAGCAAGTACTTTAGAAAACCTGTCATTTATCCCTGTATTTCTACTTGTGTGTAGAATCTTTTATATCTAAAGATTGTCATCAGTTTTAAAGCTTGGGAGTCTATTTCTCAAGAACTTGGGAATTATTTCTTTGAAAAAGCAAACATCAAGGAAAATTGAAAATTCAGCTTCCACTTTCTGTGAATATAAGAACTTAATGTTAGTGGGAAACTGACTTCAACCCCCAAACTTTTTATTATTAAGAGTTGAGAAATTTATATTTTTATAAAATCAAGTTGATCACCCCAATTACTGTATGAATCTAAGATGTGCATGGGAAGTGGTACTGAGAAGTATCTCTTACTTGAGGCTCAATTGCTGCTGATCTTGAAACTATGTGTGTGATGACTTGTACCTGCTGAGATATACAGATGAAATTTCTTTCTGACAATTATCTCTCTCTTCTTGTAACTCACATTACAGTTTGGGTTTGGCATTTAATCAATAATAAAAGTATCAAGGCCAGAATGATAGAACAGCAGGTAAAATGCACATGACTGACCTGAATTTAATCACCAGCACCCTACATAGGTTCCTGAGCATTGACAAGAGTGATCCCTGAGTATAGAGTCAGGAGTTAAGTTTTGAGCACTCCCAGGTTTTTTGTGCCCCCCCCCAGAAAATAAAAAAATTAAAATAAGTTCTATCTCTTCTGCCTTTGTAGAGGTTTTCATTATGTGTGCATGGTGAAGGATTGGGAAAAAAGGAAAAAAATTATTTTTAATTGTATTTTCACAATAAGAGAAATCTAGAGGAATAAAATCATTTCAACTCAACTCTCTGGGATTCACCAGCTATACCTTTAAAATGTATATGTATATACATATATATGTATATATATATGTATATGTATATACTACTGCCAGTGATACCAAATATTTCACAGCTATTTCATCTTAATTTCCTTCTCAAGTATCAGTACAGTGAAAAAGGAATCTCCACATCCATTAAAGATGAAATCTGGGTAAAACAATGCTAACAAATTCCTGGATTCTGCAATCAACTGCTTCCTTGAGTCAAATTCATTTGATATGTAAAGCGCATGCACTTTCTATTGATGAATTGGTGACTATTACAAGTGAACAGGTAGACAAGTGAGTTAAATCAGCTACTAGAATGCGCAAAAGCACACACAGAGCCAAAGTATTTTATACAATAAACAGGAAAATATTTTTGGTAATTAAAAATAACACATTAAAAACTACAGATTGTTGCCTTGTAATTGTTATTGACTTGTTCATAATTTAAATAAGAAAGCACTATACTCTCCCAGTGTTCTGCTTCTGAAAGATTACTGTCCCATTAGCTCAACTGAATTAAACAGTTGCTACCAGCTGCACTTTTAATAAGCAGATTTGATCTCCTTAGTATGTGCCCTGCAGTGCCATCACTCAAATTATCAGGGAAGAACAGGCATTTGAGGTTGAGATAAGCTGAACAGTCTAAATAGTAGCTTTAAGTCAGACTCCAGGAAATGAGTCTGTGTGTAGGTTTGGGAATGTATCTCAATAGCCCCTCACAATAGGAAATAAGAAATGTGTCTGGAATGTTCGGCTTAGGGCCCGGAGAGATAGCACAGCGGCGTTTGCCTTGCAAGCAGCCTATCCAGAACCAAAGGTGGTTGGTTCGAGTCCCGGTATCCCACATGGTCCCCCGTGCCTGCCAGGAGCTATTTCTGAGCAGACAGCCAGGAGTAACCCCTGAGCATCGCCGGGTGTGGCCCAAAAACCAAAAAAAAAAAAGAATGTTCGGCTTAATTGTAATCACCCCTGGATGATAGGAGTTACCCCATCTGCACCAGAAGTTGGCTTGCCAAGCAGAAGTCACAGTTTAGCAACATCAAGTATGTATCTCCACTAAAAAGAGAAATTAGAGGCAAACATCTGATAGCACTGTGTCAGCTTTTCACATTACTAAATTACATATTACTCCTTTCCCTTCACACTCAGAAGGAAATTAGAGACATATGAAGTTGTCAGACATTTGAGACTTAGCCATTCATTTATATGAAAACAGTAGTGTGGCCTGCCTGCAATGACCAGGAGTCTGAGCAGTCACCAGGAATCATGACAGCAATCCCTTCCCTGCCTGTTCAACATGAGACTCGGTTTGCATGATGAGGACTTTTCTCAGAAATGTGTTCACTGTTTGTGTGTGTGTATGTATATGTATGTATGTGTGTGTGTTTTCATCCTTGTGTTCAAATTTCCACTTCAAGCAAAACTCACAAAAAAAACATCCCCTTATCTCAACAACGAGAATATATTTAAAAAAATAGAAATGGCCATCAGATGAAGGCTGAACTTCAGCAGAGGTCAGTGATATTGGCAGGAATAAGCGAGTGAAAATTGGAAGGGAAAATTGATCAATTTTTAGGGTGCTGGAACTGTATTCTGTCTTCAGTTCAGTGCTGGTTTCATGAATGGAAACACAGATGTAAAAAAAAATAGTAATAATATATAAAGCTGTGCAATGAATACTAGTGAGCTTTCTAGATGATATTACTTAAATAGAAAACAATTTAATATAAATTTTATTGCTATTTTAATTGTGGTCAAATGGGATGGCACTAGAGCAAGCACTTAGCAATGGTCTTTAATAAAAAGTAAGCCTATATGAAACAGAAAATTGTTATTGTTGGACGAACAACTTGTGTTTCTATCCATGAGTCAGTTACTTCAATTTCTGAAAACAAATAAGTGAATGACCTTCCCAAAGAAAAGGCTGTTTGGGTTAAAGGGGGAATGTGCTTCCTGTCGTGGAGTCAGGAAACAGTATATATCAATGACTATTGAAGTTTCTAAAATTTATATATGGTTTATTGAATATTTTCAATATTTTTAATATAGTTCAAAAATAATGATATGACTTAATATTTCTATTAAAGTAAGACAAAACTGTTACCATGAAATCTTTCATTCTATCTATAAAAAAGTGATGTACCATACAGATAGCTAAAACAATTAAGCTAATTTATTCACTCTTTACACTAATTTCCTTCCAGGGAATCATCTCTAGAATTACCATTGAAGTGAGAGGAACAAGATTTCAAGTGATGTTTTCTTAAGCTTGACAAATAGGGATCAAAAATGGAAGATCCACTTTGGTGAACAACATTTTTGGAGGAGTGAGGGACCATTTCCGGTGGTGCCTTGAAGTTCTGTATGTTCTTGAGCTTCTTCTTCATCTTTAAGAATGTGATTTTAAGGAATGTAATTCATGCATAACGCATTGTTCTTACATGCTTGGGGCCCTGGGTGCGATCCCTAAAAATAAATACATACACACACACACACACACACACAAATAATTTCATAAAAAATGATTCCAAGAAAGGCTATGTCTACCCTTCACCTTCTGCTTACAAATATATTCACACCTTCTCACCATGCAAATATCATCAGAAACAAATACTGAAAATGTCACATCATTGTTAGACATTTACTTCCATTAAGACATTCCATTTCATTATTTTTCCAACCTCAACTTAGAATTAATTTAAGCTGTAATCACTTAAGTTCTTACATCAGCAACATCTGTCACCAAAAATAAGTATTCTGTAATCAAAACCTAACTGGCCTAGCAATTTTGTTGGTGACACATGAGGCAGAACAAAATGCAGCTTCATTCTTCCTCTGCTAAATTGGCTTTGCAGCACTGAGAGTAGGAAAGATTTCTAAGTAAATTAGCAAAGGTGGCCCAGAGAAAACAGGCGATACAAATATGTCCAAATCACAGTATTTTTAACATTCATTTTGCTTCTATACAATACAGAATTTTTTAAAAACAAATCGAAAAACACAGATAATAATGTATTTTAATTTCACATATTAATGTTTTAATGATGAATAGTGTGATTTGTGGTCTTATTAGATAAAAAAGCAACTAAATCCTAGTATTAAATGTTGCTTAATAACAGTAATTATAAAATCCCAGGATCATTTTCATCCAATAAATAAATTTTACTCACTGCCCCTGTTAAATCTTTTCCATTTATAAGGTAATTTTATACATATTCATTGAATCTTTAAAAACAATGATTTGCAGACAGTAGCTCAGAAATTATAATTTTAATATAAACAAAAATAAACAGATAAACTAGGCTAAGAAGTAAAATTCAAGATGAGAAACCTGAGAGCTACAATGAAGTTGATATTTCTCAGGAAATATACTGATATTTCTTCATATCATATAAACAATGACCATATAAACAATTCTTATTACTTACGGCAATCTTTCCTAGAAGTTTGTCCTATGCAGTGAATTCATGACAGATGAATCATTGCTCTTAGAGGACAAATAGGTGAGCTTGCTATGTGCCTCTCTCTGGTCACAACATTTCCATTAACTAATAAATAGATAACTGTTACATGCATATTTCCATATGAAAAGTATAATTTATGTTTAGTGCATTGGTGAAGGGATAGTTGTGGGAACACTATCACTGAAATTCAATCATGAACAACTCTGTAACTGTGATTCAATTAAACATTTATTGACTAAAAAATATTAAGCAAAAAAAATAGTCTAGGGGCCGGAGCGGTGGCACAAGCCGTCTGCCTTGCCCACGCTAGCCTAGGACGAACTGAGATTTGATCCCCAGCACCCCATATGGTACCCCAAGCCAGGAGTGATTTCTGAATCCATAGCCAGGAGTGACACCTGAGGGTCACTAGGTGTGGCCCAACAAACAAACAAAGAAACAGTCCAATTGTCCAATTTACTATATGCTGTTAACATTGAGTTCAGTGCCAATGGAATTCCCAACTGAATGATGCCAAAATAATTTGAATCACTGAGCCATAGGGACACTCTAATCTTATTTTTTTGAGAAACTGAAGGAGAAACATATCCACTAATGGTGAGCAAGGGTTTACTTTATGTCCCACCACATCCCCATCAAATTGGTTCTTTAGAATATCTTTGATGTGCTCATTATTATTGACGTGTGATGACAGTTCATGTTTTAGATTTTATTATCCAATTTTCACTCTTGGGAATCATTTATTTATTTATTTATGTAATAATACTTTCTATATTTAATCATCTTAGTTACAAATATATTTATAGTTGTGTTTCTATCATTAAATATGCATCATCAGTCACCAGTGTAACTTTTCTATTACCAATGTTTCCCATTTTCCTCTTCCCCATTCTCTGCTTATATTTTAGACAAGCATTCTATTTCTCTCACTGTCATTGTCACCATAGTGGTTGGAGCAGTAATTTCTCTAAGTACTCACCACTCTTTGTGGTAAACTTCATATCATGGGCTGGTCCTTTCAGCCCTGATCTCTATTGTCTCCAGATATTATTACCATATTGTCTTTTATTTTTCATAAATCTCACAGGTGAGTGAGACTACTCTGTGTCTATCTCTCTCCCTCTGAGTCATTTCACTCAGCCTAATATTGATCCATGTATAGGCAAATTTCATGACTTCATTTTTTCTAACAGCTGCATAGTATTTCATTGTGTATATGTATCATAGTTTTCATACCAACTCATCTGTTGTTGCCATATAGGTTGTTTTCAGATTCTGACTATAGTAAATAGCACTGCAATGAACATACAAGTGCGGGGGGCATTTTTGTATTGTGTTTTT
Source organism: Suncus etruscus (assembly GCF_024139225.1). Taxonomy (NCBI): domain Eukaryota; kingdom Metazoa; phylum Chordata; class Mammalia; order Eulipotyphla; family Soricidae; genus Suncus; species Suncus etruscus. Next base: position 13,717,156 of record NC_064861.1, read on the forward strand.
ATGTTCATAGGGTATATTTCTAGGAGTGGTATTGCTGAATTAGATGAGAGCTCAATTTTCAATTTTTGAAAAATATCCATATTATTTTCCAGAAATACTGGACTAGACAGCATTCCAACCAGCAGTAAATAAGAGTTCCTGTCTTCCCACATCCATGTCAGCACTGGTTGTTCTTATTCTTTGTGATGTGTGCCAGTCTCTGTGGCATGAGATGATACCTTATTGTTGTTTTGACTTGCATCTCCCTTATGATTAGTGACATGGAGCTTTTTTTTTTTAGATTAAAGTTGATGTCCTCATATTATTTTATTTTATTTTATCTTTTTCTTTCTTTTTGCACTCCAGCATGATTTGATTTTAGAACCGAGACTATCGAGTGGTGCTTGTCTTTATTGCTGTAGTGCTCACTGGATATTTAATTTGATATTTCTTTCTGTATTGTTGTGGTGTTTCAATTACCTTTTTCTTTTTTTTATAACTATCTTTATTTAAACACCGTGTTTACAAACATGCTTATAGTTGTATGATTAGTCATGTAAAGAACACCCCCCCTTCACCAGTGCAACATTCCCACCACCAATTTCCCAGATCTCCCTCCTCCCCACCCCCCCACACCTGTACTCGAGGCAGGCTTTCTACTTCCCTCATTCATTCACATTGTTATGATAGTTTTCAGTGTAGTCATCTCTCCAACTGCACTCATCACTCTTATGTGATGAACTTCATGTCATGAGCTGTACCTACCAGCCCTCATCTCTCTTGTCTCTGAGATACTGTTAAAAATGTCTTTCATTTTTCTTAGAGCCCATAGATGAGTGAAACCATTCTGCATCTTTCTCTCTCCCTCTGACTTACTTCACTCAGCATAATAGATTCCATGTACATCCATGTATAGGAAAATTTCATGATTTCATCTCTCCTGACAGCTGCATAGTATTCCATTGTGTATATGTACCACAGTTTCTTTAGCCACTCATCTGTTGAAGGGCATCTTGGTTGTTTCCAGAGTCTGGCTATTGTAAGTAGCACTGCAATGAATATAGGAGTAAGGAAGGGATTTTTGTATTGTATTTTTGTGTTCCTCAGGTATATTCCTAAGAGTGGTATAGCTGGATCGTATGGAAGCTCAATTTCCAGTTTGTGAAGGAATCTCCATATCGCTTTCCATAAAGGTTGTACTAGATGGCATTCCCACCAGCAGTGAAAAAGAGTTCCTTTCTCTCCACATCCCCACCAGCACTGCTTGTTTTCCTTTTTTGTGATGTGTGCCAATCTCAGTGGCATGAGGTGGTACCTCATAGTAGTTTTGATTTGCATCTCCCTGACGATTAGTGATGTTGAGCATCTTTTCATGTGCCTTTTGGCCATTTGCCTTTCTTCTTTTTCAAAGTGTCCATTCATTTCTTCTCCCCATTTTTTGATGGGGTTAGTTGTTGTTGTTTTTTTTTTCTTGTATAGTTCTGTCAGTACCTTGTAAATTTTGGATATTAGTCCTTTATCTGATGAGTATTGGGTGAATAATTTCTCCCACTCAATGGGTGGCCTTTGTATTCTGGGCACTATTTCCTTTGAGATGCAGAAGCTTCTCAGCTGGTATTGGAATAAAGACAGACCCTCAGATAAGTGGAATAGGCTTGAGTACTCAGAGAAGGTTCCTCAGACATATAACCACCTAGTTTTTGATAAAGGAGCAAGAAATCCTTAATGGAGCAAAAAAAGCAATACAAGTGGTGTTGGCACAACTGGTTAGCCACTTGCAAAAAAAGCGAACTCAGACCCCCAGCTAACACCATGTACAAAGGTAAATGCAAATGGAGTAAAGACCTTGATATCAGGTCTAAAACTATAAGGTATATAGGACAACATGTAGGTGAAACACTCCAGGACATTGAGACTAAAGGCATCTTTAAGGAGGAGACAGCACTCTCCAAACAAGTGGAAGCAGAGATAAACAGAAGGGACTATATTAAGTGGAGCATTTTTTTTTCATGTGCATTTTGGCCATCTGTATTTCTTCTTTGAGAAATGTCATTTCTCCCCATTTTTTGATGAAAATAGATGTATTTTCTTGTTAATTTCTGTTAGTACCTTATATATTAGATATTAGATATTAGATATTAGCCATTATCAGATGGGTGAATAGTTCCTACCAATTAGTGAGTGGCCTTTGTATCCTAGTCAGTTTCCTTTGAGGTACAGAAGTTTCTCAGTTTAATGTGATCCCATTTGTTTATCTCTTCTTAACTTGTTTGGACGGTGATATTTCCTCCTTGAAGACAGCTTTGATCTCAATGTCATGGGGTGTTTTGCCTACATTTTTTTCTATGTAACTTATAGTTTCAGATCTGATATCAAGACACATCTAGTCACAATGATGAATTGCACAGATTGGGAGCCAATTTAAATGATGAACTCGGGGGTAAAACTCATTAGAAAGGGGATAAAAAGGCAAACAAGCCCCCTGAGAGAACATTTATAGCATGAAACCAGAACCAAGAATAAAAATCATTGCTTTGCTCACATACACTGGGAACACATGTTTCATGAATCAATTTTAGGGCTAACTTTCACACATCTACACCTATCTGCAAAGAGTGGGAAAGCATATGAGGATTGATTTGGCAGTGACAAATATATTTTAATGAGTAGCAAGTTTGAAAACAGAAAATTTATGCCTAGGGTACTTGACATTGTAAGACCTAGAATCCAAGAAGTTTTCCTTACAACCCTAGTCTCTGGGAATCTACAGTGAAACTATCGATAATTGAAATATCTGAGCTATTATGGCAAGAAAATGAAGAAGTTGGTCAGGAAGGAAGTGTGATAAAATCACAAAAGATCCATGCTATCAAGACATTTAACTGTCAATCAAAGATGACTCATATAGTCAAATTTCATCCAGAAATAAACCTTGAAAATAAAGAAATAAAACACTGTGCTGAGTGCTGCATTAAAGATTTTTTACAACATACTACATATTATCCAAATACATTTAATCCATGTATTTATAAAAGTAATCATCTATCTCAGGCCACTAACATCGTATTAAAAGGATGGAAGACATTAGTGAGAGTTTGCATTTTAATACATTTGCATTTTTGATAAGAAATATGAGAAAATGAAAAGTATTATACTTTTTAAGGAAATTTGAAAATAATGTGAGGTCGGTTTTCTAGTTAAACAAATGCAAGGGATTAGATAGGGAACATCTGTAAACTGCTGAGTATTGAAATATTTTAAATAAATTATCTCATTCCCAACATGTGAGATATGACTCTTTTTGACTTACTTTATGAAAATATCAACAGGTTACTAGTTCCTTCACTAGAGAGTGTATAAGCAGAAATCCCTCCACAGCTTTTACAATATTTCTCTGTATACATTCTGGCCATCTTTGTAAAAACAGAATACCTCAGAAAGATTTTTTTATTTTGTATATTTTTAGCAATAATGTCTCATCTAGAAAAGTACTGAGATTACAGATTAAAATTTAGAACAGTTGTGAATCTGATTAAACTGAATTGAATAGACAAAAGTGAGTAACAGGGAGAAGAGCAAAAGTTTTACAAACAAATGATATTTAGGTGACGTTTGTCAATATGACAAAGTCAAAACTATCAACTAAACAAAGTAAAGTCTCAGAACATGGACAACAACAATAAATCATTTGTTATTAAAAAATATGGCTGCCTAAAGCTAGGGGAATCCACAGTTTAAAGAGACCGCTAAACAATCTATTTGGAGACATACTACAAGGGTTTATAAGAGAAGAGGTGGACTTTTAGCATTCACTGTAAAACTGCAAAAAATAAACCGCAGCAGGGATAACCATGCTCAATGGAAATGAATGACAGAATAATGAAAGACATTCTCAACTATTACCTTCAGGTACTTTGGGGCTACAAAATGAGCGCCATCAAGTTCTTCAGTCAACATTCCAATTTTCACTAATCATCTTGTTCTCTCCTTAGCAAAATGTAAAATCTTGTATTCCCTTTAATTTAAAAAAATATATTTTCTACTCCTAAAAGAAATGTGCTTTTGTTTGCTAATGAACTCCTCTGCTCATTTCAAATAGCTTAACTAGATCAAGATCCTCAGAGGCCATTGTAGTTTATGTCTTCTCTCCTTGAGGGTCTTCAGTTATTAGGAACATTATGGGAAAGCAAGAAAACCAAATTGCTTACATAATCTTACTTTCAACCCACTTCAGAGGATGATCATGAAACGTTAACAAATTAATACCCCTTTCTTCTGAAAATGCATCTACAATATTGCAACCATTAATCTAAAACTACTTCAAGTGAACCTTTTTGAAGAACCCAAAATGGAGAGGAATCCTTAGGAATCTGTGATGCCCCGCTTGTAGAACATCTTCCATTTCTTCACAATTAAGGAAGAACATTACTAATGACACAACCATGGTGCAAAATTAGTTTGAGTGAAATTAGAACTGGGTACGAGAATTAAACATTTAAGGAATCTCTATTAAAATGCAAAGTGCTGACATCTAAAACATAGTTGAAGAGTTTAGATTTTTGAGTTTTAAACTCATGAATCTATTGATGTATTTTGGAAATACTGGTAGAGGGAAGTTGACACTGGTGATGGGATTCATGCTAGAATATCTTATGTTTAAAACTCAACTATCAATAACTTTTTAAGTATTCTTTAATAAAATTAAACATAAAACAAAAAGTACTTGAAGAATATATATATATATATTCTAATCCAGAAAAAGAACAGCTTTCATTATTAACCAAAGATATATACATTAATCTCTTATTTGTCCCTAGCTTAAATATACTCTATAAGTCATTGAGTCTGTATACTTAAAGTCACTAAGTCTGGACCATGGTGGAATGAATGTTCTGTCTTCCATAGCATCTCCTCTTCTTTCTGGTTTTACTCTTCATCCTCTACTCTCTGTCATCTGTTTATTAGAATACAACATCCCTTCCAAAACTAGAACCACATTTTTCTCCACAAAGTCCTCCCTTGATCTCAAAGCCTCTATGTTCTGCTCAAAGACTCCAGCATTTGTTTGATTTGTACCAGACTGTGCAGTTTGTCCCAATGTGGTTTTTTCATGTCTATGTGTTTTTACTCCGAATGAATGGTGTATGTCCTCTAAAGGAAAAATCTCTAGGTTTATTGCCTTACATAACATCTATTTTAAACTATTTGTGCAAAATACATACAGAATTAATATGCACACTCAGTATATAATGGATGAATGATAAACTCTGAAGATGTGTTCTACCTTTGTAACAAAGAAACAGGAGTAGTGGTTCGAAAAGAACTAATAGATGTCAACTATTTCCATTTTTGCTTAAAAACTGTCTGAACAGGTTACATATAACACTATCAACAAACTGGGAAAGTCACCTCCTCAAGATCAAATGAGATGAAATATGTCTGAATTAAAATGAGTAATTTGGGAAGACACAGAGAGAGTACAGATAGGTTACTGGACTTGCATGTGTCCAACCCAGGTTCAATTTCTGGATATGTGTATGATCCCCTAAGTCCTTTCAGGGGTGATCCCTGAGCACAGAGCCAAGAGTAAAACTTGAGCATAAACAAATATGGCCTAAAAGCAAAACAAAAACAAAATGTGTGTGTTCCTAAAGTAAACTCAGCCAAAGACAAAATATAGGGATTAAGGTTATTGACTTGCATGTATCATATCTCATTTCAGTCCCCAGAAACAATCTTGGTGCCTGAACATCATAGGATGCACCCCTGGTTACCCCTGAGCATTATTGTATACTTCACATTATAGAACAGTAATAGATCTTAGCATTGAGCCATGGGGTTATGGATGAGAGAGAATCAACAGGCCTTAGGGCCTTAGCACCGCTTAGGAGACCTAGCTCTCCAAAAGCAAATTCACTTTTATGTGATAGTCAATTATACCATGCATCATTATTCTGGTGGTTTTCTTTCCCTGGGGTCAATTTAATATATTAGAGCTATTAAAATTAATACAATCTAAAAACATTAAATAAAAATATCTAAATACCTTCATCAAGATTTTCAATAAAGGTCAATATTGTGATGGGGAATCTGTCCTTTGTTGATTGTTTTTACTATATGTATTTATTTATTGTATACTTACATAACTAGCTTACACACAACAATGAATTACCCCAGGAGTTCTATCACAATGTTAAGAGCATAAAGTTTGGGGGCCACTTAGAGCTATGGCACAGCTGGTAAGACATTTGCCTTGAATGTAGTCAACTCAGCTTCAATTTCCAGCACCCATATGGTGCTATAAGTTTACCAGGAGTAATTCATGAGCGCAACTCCTAGAGTAGCTATTGAGTAAATCTAAGTGTTGACCAAAAACAAACAAACAAAATAGTATAAAATTTTGTCTCTGGAGCATTAATTGATAGTCATCCAAAATAAAAAAAACTAATAAAATAATTATCCACATATGCAAAAACAAAGGATATAAGAATAATTATTCTTAAAAGTATTAAAATTGGTTATGAAATTCATCTTTTAGTTTATAATGTCAACATGTGATAATACATTGATAAGTGCAACTTTTAAATCAATGGAGAAATAGAACATGCAGATTACTGGAATATAATGTTATTTATTCCAATAAACTAGAAAATAATCAGTCCCCAATGCAAACTTGAAGTAGGAACTACATCTCAAAGTGTCCAAAGAAAATAAACAAAATTAACATTTCCCTTTCAGTCCCTCTTGACTGATGATTTTTCACTCTGATGCTCAGAAAATCACTTGAGGATCCAAGAATAATTCTAGCCTGCCTTTAGCCCAGATATCATGCTTCTTTAAAAGATAGTTATAATGATTATTATAATAAGGAAGGTATTCATAAAAACACATAAAAAATACAAAAGTATTAGAGAGATTTGACAGAGGGTAGGGAACTTGCCATGCACACAGTCAACCTAGTTTCAGTCCCTGATACCCTGGCCTATACAGTCCCCTGAGCCCACAAGGAGTAAGCCCTGAGCACTCTGAGTAGGGCTTATAAACAAAAACATAATAAATGAAAATATATAATAAAAACAGTACAATTTGTGTTTAAAAAGCTGATATAAGTGTACATATGAGCAAAATTGACATAAGAATACAATTGAAAAATAACTATTCTAGCCTTAAATTTTTCTCCAAATGTTCTGAACCTTCAGGCTGCCAAAGGAGAGCTCAATGGCAAAATCACCCACATTACAGGCCTGAGGCTGGTGAGGCCAATGTTCAATCTTTACCCCAGCTCACATAGCTGAGAATAGCCCAGAGATGTCACAACCTTCATTGAGCAACACAATCAAGTGTGTGCAACCCTGCTTATCACAATAACAACAAAAGAAATAAACTTTTAAATAAATTTGTAATTATTTTTTCTTCAGTTAACAGTACAGGTCAACCTGGCTTGACTCTGAGAAACACAAGGCCCCTGACCACCAGCAGATTCATCCCTGGAGGTCCTGGAGACCACTTACTGGATCTCAAGACAATGGGGTCCTCGAGACCACTCACTCTGATGTTTCCCAAGCACTGCAGCAGCCACTAAAGGAATCCCTGGCACTACAGGTCCTACGTAGCACCACATTTTTGGATCTGTGTTTTGAACTACTTTGAACATGTCTGAGAATTACCAGCAGCCCCCCAAGATTCCTGAGCACCTTTTCTGAGAATTGAGCAAATTCTCCCTTAATATTTAAATATCATCTATATTTAAGAGCAATGTTTAATCATTATTTTATAATCATGTGCCATTTGTCAAGTCTACATTTAATAGAACAAATTTTTACAAAATTAACTTATTAGCTTCTTCAGATGTTCAACATCTCTGAAAAACTACAGCTTTTCAATTATATCAAAGTTACCTTTCATCCCTAATGAAGTGATCGAACCTTGGATTTTTTTTCTATAGCTTTCAGTACAGAATTTACAATGTTAAACACAAAAGTCTTATTAAAAACCTGGTATCGTGGGGATGGAGTGGTGGCACAGCGGTAGGGCATTTGTCTTGCACACAGCTGACCTAGGACGAACCTTGGTTTGATCCCCTGGCATCTCATATGGTGCCTTAGTCCAGGAGCAATTTCTAAATACATAGCCAGGAGTAACCCCTGAACATCAATAGGTGTGGCCCCAAAAACCAAAAATATAAAATAAAATAGAATAAAATAATAAAACCTGGTATCTTTTTTCTTGGTTTCTTCTTCCTCTGCTTACCCTTAAATTTTACAAAGGGAAACCATCTCCTCTTGTTTATCTTTTCTTTACCTTCTACCTTTACTGTGAGGACGTAAAATTATGTCCACAACCACATCTCAGTTTTGCATCTCAAATGGCAAAATTCCAATTTTCTGCCAGATAATTCCATTTGTTATTCATCAGTAGTCCAAATTAACACCAGATCAATTTTATTACACTTTTGTTCAAAGTATTTTTCTTAAACCTAAAATTTTTCTTAAACCTAAAAATTTCTATTACTTAAACTATTATTCTACCATCTTAAAATAGCACCATCTTTTCTGCCTTTATACCCAAAATCTACTTATTGAATATCAGAGCTTTTATAATTATCCCTAAACTTGCACATATCTACCTCCTTAGAATTTTTTCATTCCAAATATCTCCAAAATGGCCTAAATAGATTGTTGTTAGTTTTTTTAAGTTAATGCCTTTATTTAAGCACCGTGGTTACAAACATGTTCGTAGTTGATTTTCAGCCATAAAAATATATACCCCCTTTCACCAGTGCAACTTTCCCACCACCAATGCTTTTATATTGTGTTTTTGTGTTCTTGAGGTATATCTTTAGATAAATTGCTGGATCATATGGGAGATAAATTTCTAATTTTGAGGAATATCCATATTGTTTTCCCGAAAGAGTGGTATATCCCAACTACTTACACTAATGTTTAAGAGACAGTACTTACAGCTTCTCTGTTTTTTCTTCCAGAGCTAGCCCTGCAACCCTTTTATCATTAGCTCATGAAGCATGCATTTGCCTCTCCAACTTCAATTATTTCTAAATTCCTTATTAGAAAGAAAACCCCCCTTCACCAGTGCACCCAACTATAATCATATATGTAATCATGGTACTTAAATTTAAAAAAATTAAAAAAATTAATTCCTTATTAGGAATTTCACTGGGCAGAAAAAGCTACAGAAGAGAAAGATCTTTCATTTTTCTTCTATCCAATTTTTGTTTAGATAAAACAGAACTTCAGTTGGTGACAGAAGAAAAGGAATATGTTCAAACTCTGGATGGCGAATTAGGAATGGTGGAAACTAATCCATCAGCAGAATTATTTTTGTCCTCAAGACAGCAACAATATACCTACAAAAAAACATATAGTTTCAGCTTTTTAAAATATAGTTAAATTTCTTTTTCTGCTTCCTGCAACCAAAATTAAGCTTCTTTTTTCTCACAATCCATTTCTCCTTGATTTGTGTCTATAACATATAATATGTACAGACTTTCAGAACAACTGACATTCAACCCATATTTTCCTAAAACATTGGTACTCTTAGAAGTTCGATATTTTATCTTTGAATCCACAAGGTAATCTATCAATAAACACTGAATATAATGAGGAAAAACATGTAAGGAAACATTAAATAAAGTTATGATGTCTTCAGAAGGGAGTCAAATCTACTGAATAAAATGTTTTTTTTCTTTGTTTTATTTTTGTTTGTTTTTTTCTTTTGGGCCACACCTGGTGGTGCTCAGGGATTACGCCTGGCTCTATACTCCGTAATTAATCTTGGCAGGCTCTGGCATCTACATGGGATGTGTGGGATTGAACCCAGATCATCCCCATGCAAGGCAAAAGCCTATAATGCACTATGCTATCTCTCCTGCCCTAAACAAATTATTTCCTTTTTCCTGTCTCTTTAGTCATATTTGATTGCATCATTAGGCATAGTTTGTCTAAAGATATATCTCAAGATAAACATGCATTAGAGTTGGAGTATTTATATTTATTAATGGTCATTTCAAGTTTAAATAAAAAATTTATAATTTCACTTTGTATCTTTTCTCTTCAAGGGGGTAAATGTCGAAAACATAAGAATTATAGTTTTTCACAGCAATATAATAAATTTGTTTGAGGCCAGTAAATAACCAATTTATTTATTTATTTATTTATTTTTGGTTTTTCAGCCAAACCCAGCAGTGCTCAGGGGTTACTCCTGGCTGTCTGCTCAGAAATAGCTCCTGGCAGGCACAGGGGACCATGCGGGACACTGGAATTTGAACCAACCACCTTTGGTCCTGGATCGGCTGCTTGCAAGGCAAACACCGCTGTGCTATCTCTCCGGCCCCTAAATAACCAATTATTAAACATAAATGTTAATTACCATATTTTTCAGTGTATAAGACGACCCCTACTTTTTCTGTTAAAATATAAGGTTTGGCTATATTCACCATATATAACTCCTTCTCTTTTAAAGCACACCAAATGAAAATTATAAAACAAAAGAGAAAAAGAGTATAACCCTCAAAAATTAACAGTATATGTTTAATAAAGCTAGACTTTTGAGTGCAACAATAATTTTACATTTGTCATTTGTAGTGAGTGACTGTGATTTTTTATTAATAATTTTTATTTTGACCAAAGCAAATTACAAATCTTACACAGTAGTATTTTAAGTACATAGTGACATTGAATTGGGGACATTCCCACCACCAATGTTGTCCTTCCTCCACCCCTGTTCCCAGCATGCATCCCTTATTCCCCCTCCTTTGACCCTGGGCTGCTAGTATAAGTGGTCCCTTCTGTGTCTAGCTTGTTGTAGATTGGGTATCTATTCTGTTGTAGTTGGCTTTGGATTTGGTGTTTAAGTCTGATCATTTTTTATTTCTACTCAATGTTCATATGATTGTTTGGTCTTGGTGCCCTCCATTATCCCCCCCCCCCCAGTTTGTGAGCCAGAACAAGATGGTTCAAGTTATGTGATTCTGTTTGAAGGTAAGAAAAAAGAAAAGAAAAAGAAAAGAGGAGCAAGCAAAAATTCAAACAAGCAAAAAAAATGGGAGGAGTCCTTCTAGAGATTATAAAAATCAGTTTAAGAAAAGAAAGGGGAAAAGGAAGAAAAACATAAAAATAATACAAAAAATAAAATAAATCAACCCCCCCAAAAAAACACAAAAACAAACCAACCAACAAACAAAATAACCTGAAAAGCACCACAGCAATAAAGACAACAACCAAATACTAACATGGTCCTGAAATAAAGACGAATCAAAGCACAGAAGAAAAAAAAAAAGCAACAATTACAAAAAAAAAATTTTTTTAATTTGTGCTATTTTTTTTTGTATAGGCACAGTAAAAATTGGGAGATTAGAAAGGGAATTTCCCTGGCCTAAGAGATACAGGGTTTCTCCACCCTTGAATATACTGTCATGGGTATAACTACTGTGATTTTTTTAATTGTGATCTACATTGAGAGCAGGGAGAGGGTCTCTTCCAAGAGCAGCTGTCTGCAGTGCAGTGATTAATAGGACAGCTAGAGGGAAACAGAGTGCCTCCTCTGTGTCCCATAAAAGCTGAATAGAGGACTAAACACCAGAAAGCCGCATACCAGCAATGACACCTGGCGGCTGGATGGATGCAGCACTTGGTAACTCAGAGGCTCCTCTGTGTGCCTTGAAAGATTAATCAGGACAAGCAGAAAACTGAGTGATGACACCTGGCAGCTGGATGGGATGTGGCAGTAAGAGGGGGGCGGATCACTCTTCCCTGAAGCTGGAGTAAGTTTCAGGTTGCCATATACTGGCATATAAGATGACCCTCGACTTTCAAGAAGTTTTTCATGCTTTAAAAAAGTAGTCTTATACACCAAAAAATAGGGTACATATGAAAAATTGCAAGCTTCTTAAGAGCTATTAATTAAACACAGAAGAAATTATGCAAGAAAAGTAGTTACAAAAGAAAATATTTAACAGATTTCTTTGTACTGGGGGTTCTGGAATTACATTTCCTGATTCGTTCAATCATAAATATTTCTTGATTTTATACTCATCAGGTATTTTACTATATAAGCTTAGAGTAGACTGACTTTTACTGAGAAGTGTATCAATTTCTTAAATTATAGAAAATTAATCTTAGAAGCAAAGAGAACAGGTCAAGTTAGAGAAGAAGCCTGACATGAGAGACCCTGAGCTCAACACCTGACATGCATGGTCCCCTGTGCACCAGTGGTAAGCCTTGGGAACCACCAAGCAGTATCACAATCGTGCTTATCACTATGACAAAATCACAATACATTGCTAGTATCACCCCCTTTAATTTCTTCACAGCATCATTGGTCATGTCCTTTATTAAAAAATCAATCTTACTAGAGAAATAGTACAATGTACAATGGGTAGGGAAATTGCCCTGCATATGCCAGGTCTGATCCCTGGCATTCCTTATGTTCTCCCAAGCCCACCAGGAGTGATTCCTGAGTGCAGAGCTAGGAGTAACCCCTGAGCACTGCTGGGTGTGGCCACAAAACAAAACAAAATTATAAAATAGTCAGTGCTTTAAAAATAATACCATTCATTTTATTTTAAAAGTGCAATGAGTGACAGAGTTTTATGTGACAAACAATGTGCTAGGCTGAATGGAGTAAGTAAAAGAAAGAAAATTTAGTCTGGGCCTCAAGGTATTTGTATCAAATTGGTTCTAGTTGGATATGAAAGACAAGCCCATTATACACCCATGTTAATATACACAAGAGGAAACAGTACAGTCATGGCACACAATAGCTCTCACTGAGCAGAGGGGTAAATGCATTTGTCTTTTGCAAAGAAACTGGGAAAAGAAAGAAAAACAACAAACATTTAGGACTTCTGAAGCATAATTCAGAAATATTTATATTTTAAAGTTTTCCTTTTATTTATTTTATTATTTATTTAGTTTGAGTCACACCTAGCAGTGCTCAGGGGCTATTCCTGGCTCTATGCTCAGTAATCACCCTCGGCAGACTCAGGGGGACCATATTGGGATGACGAGATTTGAACCACCGTCCTTCAGCACGCAAGGCAAACGCCTTAACGTCCATACTATCTCTGGGGCCCCTCAGAAATATTTTTAACTTGTTTTCTTTTACATTGGATTTAAGGAAGCATTGGATAGACACATTATAGTCCTACATGGCTGAGAAGAGGAATAAATCCTAAAACTAGCCATGCATACTCCATCTTGAAATTACTGTAGATACAAGTTTGATGTCACCATATTCCACTTTCCATTTTTCCACATGATCATTAGAATTTAGGGGACTGAAGAGGTAAATTCTAGCTTTGTAACATCTCTTCTCCCTATTATCCTTGGGTAAACCCTTCTCCTAGAGTCTACATGGAGCTGTAAATTTAGATAACGGCAGATGAAAACGTAAGAGTAGCTCTCTGGGGAACAATCCTTCCAAAAGTCTCGGGCTCAGCTGACTGGAAAGCAGAGTATGCTGGTCTCAAAGAAATAGATTCCATAGAGGGAGATGCCCCTCAAAGAGCTGTAGGGCAATTGTGAGTAGCCTCCAGAACTGAAGGGCACTTTTGGCCAACAGTTGGTCACAATGCACGGCCCTCAATCATGCAGCTACAGGAAAGAAAATGCCAGCAGCAAGCTGAGTATATTTAGGAGATAATTATTCTGGCCAAGACAGAAGAGGAAAACACAACCTCAGGGACACCTGGTTTGCAGATTGTGAAACAGAACACTCAGCTAAACCAGGCCTGGATGCCTGATTCACAAAAGAGATAATGAGTGTATAGTTTAAAGAATTAAGTTGCTAAATTTATTGGTAATAGATTATGCAGAACATACTACAATGTTTCCTCTAGACCATCAAATGGTAAGGACTAATGTTATTCTTTGTTTCTCTGCTAATGGTCAACCAGTAGTATCATTCCATCAGTTGCAACAATGCTTTCTATCATTCTCAACAATGTTAATCATTCATTTCATTAAAATTTTCCTTAATTATACTTTTTAATTGATACACCATAATTTACAATATAAGCCATAGTTAAGTTTCAAGAATGTGTTTTTTCAAAATCACTTTTGATTTTGAAAGCCCATCCTTTCAGCCAAAAGTTATAAAGGATAAAGCTTATTAAGGAAGGCATTTTATGATATGTGCCAGTCTCTGTGGCATGAGATGGTACCTTATTGTTGTTTTGGTTTGCATCTCCCTTATGATTAGTGATGTAAAGCATTTTTTCATGTGTCTTTTACCCATTGTAGTTCTTTGAGTAAGTGTCTATTCATTTCTTCTCCCCACTTTTTGATGGGTTTGGATTTTTTCTTGTTAAGTTCTGTCATTACCTTGTAAACCTTAGATATTAGCCCCTTATCTGATGTGTACTAAGTGAATAGTTTCTCACATTCTGTGGGTAGCTTTTGTATCCTAGTCACTGTTTCCTTTGAGGTGCAGAAGCTTCTCAGCTTAATATAGTCCCATTTGTTTATCTCTGCTTCCACTTGTTTGGACAGTGCTATTTCTTCCTAGAAGATGCCTTTAGTCTCAATGTCATGGAATGTTTTACTTATGTGTTCCTCTATATACCTTATGGTTCCAGATCTGATATCAAGGTCCTTAATCCATTTGAATTTGACCTTTGTGCATATTGTGAGATGGAGATTTGAGTTCATTTTTTTGCATGTGGCTGACCAGTTGTTCCAACACTACTTGTTGAAGATGCTTTCCTTGCTCCATTTTGCATTTCTTGTTCCTTTATCAAAAATTAATTGATTGTAATTGTATATCTGTGGCACATTTTCTCAATACTCAAGTTTATTCCACTGATCTGAGGGTCTGCCTTTATTCCAATACCATGCTGTTTTAATGACTATTGCTTTGTAGTCCAATTTAAAGTTGATGGAAAGGGATGCCTCCCATCTTATTTTTCCTTAAGGTTGCTTTAGCTATTTGTGGACATTTATTGTTCCAAATGAATTTCAGAAGTCTTTGATCCACTTCTTTGAAGAATATTATGGGTATCCTTAAGAGAATTGCATTAAATCTGTACAATCAGTGCTGGTGGGTATGTGAAACTCTTATTCACTGCTGGTAGGAATGCCATCTAATCTAACCTTTATGGAAAACAATATGGAGATTCCTCAAAAAACTGAAAATTAAGCTCCCATATGATCTGGTTATACCACTCCTAGGGATATATCCTAGGAACACAAAAGCACAACACAAAAATGTGTTATGCATACCTATATTCATTGAAGCACTATTTACAATAGCCATACCCAGAATATGGAAACAACTCAGATGTTCAACAACATATGAGTGGCTAAAGAAACTGTAGTACATATCACAATGGAATACTATGCAGCATCGGTAAAAATGAAGTCATGAAATTTTTCTAAACATTGATGGACATGGAAACTATTATGCTGAATGAAATGAGTCAGAGGGAAAGAATTAGTGACAGAATAGTCCGGAACACAAAAGCACAACACAAAAATGTCTTATGCATACCTATATTCATTGAAGCACTATTTACAATAGCCATGCCCAGAATATGGAAACAACTCAGATGTTCAACGACATATGAGTGGCTAAAGAAACTGTAGTACATATCACAATGGAATACTATGCAGCATCAGTAAAAATGAAGTCATGAAATTTTCCTATGCATTGATTGACATGGAAACTATTATGCTGAATGAAATAAGTCAGAGGGAAAGAGTTAGTCACAGAATAGTCCCACTCATCCATGGACTTTTAAGAAAAATAAAATGCATTATTGTAATAATACCCAGAGACAATAGAGATGAGGGCTAGAAGAACCAGACCACAATTTGAAGCTTACCACAGAGAGTGGTGAGTTCAGTTATAGAAATAAATACAATGAAAACTATCATGGCAATGGCAGTGAGTGAGAGAAATAGAATGCCTGTCTCAAATATAGGCAGGGGTGTAGGAGGAAGGAGATGGGGGAACATTGATAGTAGGAATGTTGCACTGGTAAAGGGAGGTGTTTCGTTTTTATAACTTAAACTCAACTATAACAATGTTTGTAATCATGGTGCTTAAATAAAAATATTAATTTTAAATAAAAGTAGACATTTTAAAAAGTCAAAAATACTGGGCTTCTAAGCACTCCGAGAGAAGATAAAGGTAAATTTAGAGCTATTAACTTATTTAAATATTATATTTGCATAGCATATAAATTTTAATATTTCTAAGAAAAAATAAACCATCATATTAAAAGATGTATGAAAATTTGGATAAAGTATTTGCATAATAGAACCGGCAAAAGTGTCTGCTTTTAGTATATATGTAATATGGCATCATATAAACATGTATTTGTAATTCATACACATGCACACATATAAACTTCAAATATATATATATAGATAATTTAGGTATCACAGTTACCATAGTGTTAACGTTTTGAGTTTTGTTGTACAAATTTATTGCACCACCACCAAAGTACTCACAAACTTTCATCACTCTTTTTTAATGTGATTATTAAAACTTATATTGCATTTACAATAGTGTTTTATAAACATTATAGATTTGTTATGTATAGTCATCTCACCTCTAAGAAATATTAAAAAATATACTAGAAAAAATTTTAACAATAGAGTTAAAACAAACAATATTAAAATATTAAAATAATAATCTCAACGAAATTCTATTTGGGCCATACCCAGTAAAGCTAAGGGCTATGTCCTGGCACTGTGCACAGGGATGATTCCTGGCAGTACACAGGCAATTCTATGCAGTACTAAAGACTGAACATGAGTCAGCTGCATGCAAGGCAAATGATACCTTAATCTCTGTACTTTATTCCAGTCCCTGAATTTTATTATTATTATAATCATCATCATCATCATCATTATTTTTATTTAGGGCCATTCCCAGTGGCACTCAGGAGTTATACCTGGCAGGTTCTGGGAACCATATAGAATGCTGGGGATCGAACCTAGGTCTATCTCCTGGCCAGCTGTGTGCAAGGCAAACAACCTACTGCTGTGCTATCACTCCAGCCCCCTGAATTTTTAAACTCTATCTTTATTCAGAGATGAACAATAAGTTTATGAGAAACTCCTCACAGTTGTAAATTTATTTAAAATTATTTTTGTACATTGCAAGAAAGCTTATATAAAATAGATTGGATCTATATCAATTTAGATCCCAAATAATCCCAAGAAAAATATTATAAGAAATTTATCTCTAGATAAAAGGCTAGACTTTGTGCTTCTGTGTTTTTAGAAGTTTTATTTGTAGGGTATACAACCTCTATACTTTTCCAAATGGAATATAGCTGAGTCTAAAAAAGAAAAAAAACTGAAAAATACAGGTTTTTTTTTTTTTAAACAGCTAACCTGGGTTCAATTCCTAACACTGCATATGATCACCAAACCCTGCCAGGAGTAATTCTGAGCTCAGATCCAAGAGTAAGCCTGAATACTGCAAGATGTGACACCAAATCCAAAAACAGTGAAAAAAGAAAATATAGAAGACCAATACAACCTTTGCCTTTTCTTTCTCTTTTAAGCTCTAAATAAGATGATATTACAAGAAAGGTAAAGAGCTACTACAATGTTATGACAATTCAACAGTGCCAATGTGCTAAATTCACCAAAGATTCTAGTTTGAAGGATAATTATTTTATTAGATAAATTGGAATGCTATACTTTTTACTCTTACCCAAATAGATCAGTATGATCACTAAATCACAAATACAGCATAATATTGAGAACACATAAATCATATTTTACTGCATGAGAATTTAGAAAATATGGACATATTGCAAAAGCAATATTTTTCTTAGATCAATGAACACCCTGATTATATGATGGAGGAGTGGTAGGAGTACAAAAAGCAAAGAAAAAACCCTATGTTCAAATTAAAACCTTTCAAATCCATTTTAAGCATAGAATGCATACTTTTTTGTTTGGCAGATCTTTGGGATACTGGAAGTTTTCTTCATTGAGTCTATCTATTGTCTTAAAAAACAAGTTCAGGGCATCGTTTCCACCAAACAAGCCAACAAGAGAAACAATTGGTTTGTTGTACAGTTACTGAGCACAGAAAGATGAATTGTCAATCACTGGAACAATTCAATGTGTACAAGGCCAAGAACCTCCTCAGCTTGCAGACATACTGACTGAAAGAGATGTGAAAATTGTCAATTTTGGTGGAAAAGATGGCTGCCTCTATGTAGTTTCCTCCAAAATACACAAAAAATTAAGCAAGTATCTTAGCTGAGATGTATTTAGGAGCATTTTGCATCTTTAAATTAACTTGACTTCCTGCCACATTTTAGTAATAACAGTGTTCAAGTATAAAATTATATCAAATGTTTTTTCCATTTATTTTGGAGTGACAAAACAAAGCAACAAACACCCCCCCCCCCCATGGTACTTAGGCATGTACTGGGGGATCATAAGTGGTGTGAAGGTTGGAACCTGGGTTGGTCACATACAAGGCAAATAACATACTCACTACACTATCTTTCCAGCTAAGACAGATTTCTATTTTTTAAATAAAACTTCAGTTGCATTTTTCTGCTATGCAGTCAGTCACTACATCTGTAAAGGGGAACAATTACTGAGTTGGGTCTTCAGTGCCTTGTGAAAACACGAAATAAAAATATCTTCTTTGTGGGGATTGATATTCAGTTTCCTCCTCCACCCTGGTTCAAATATTGATCCTTTCTTTTGCCTTCCAAAAAGAATAATGCCTCCAAGCACAATATCTGGCCTGCATTGTTGTTTGGCTTTGATTTTTATCATGCATATATATATTCAGTTTCAACCCTTTAAAAGGCTTTTCTGAAAATACCTACTTACCAAAGGCCTTGAGACCTTGGGAAAAAACTAAAGCTAGTGCACTGATTGCATCTGTCAATGCCTCAGCTACATTTACAAGTTAAAAACAAAACAAACAAAAAAAGGAAAAGAAAAAAGAAAGCTGTATTTTCATAGAGGGGATTTAACAATACAAAATTTCCAATCCTCTAAAAGATTTTTATTAACTAGTCTGTAAAGCCCACAGAATAAGTATTACAAAATGTGCAATGTCAATATTTGATAATAAAGCCAGGCTTTTTTAGTCTCCATACATAATATATTTGTGTGGCGGGTTACCATAGGGAATGCAGCAGTATTATATTTATTAAACCTTAAATAGCACAGCAGTGAGAGCAACAAAACTTACCTGTTATATCTTTGCTGAAGTATTTCAAGGTAACATGATGTGACTTTAAAGTTTTGTTTCAATATACTACAGGTTAAAAAATAAAAGGGACAAATGAAAAAAAAATATATTGATGATTGCAAAACAGGGTACAAATAACAAGAATTTGTTTTATTAGTCCCTGTAACTCTCTGTATTCTGTATTGCAGAATAAATAGTTCAAACTAAATAATATGTATCAATAAATACAATTCTAATAGAAATATATTTCTTTTCTGTTCAATCCCTTTCCTTTGAGCTTCCTGATTAGAAACACCAAGGAATTCCAATTCATAACAAAGTGAAAAATAAAGTCTGAGAAAAACTTCCAGACTGACTCCAGCAAGTAAAAATTCTAATGCTTTGCAAAAACCAAGATCACTAACTAAGAAGATTGACTTTGACAACCATGACTGGCAGAATTTATTCTAGGACCCAAAAAAAAAAAAAAAAAAAAGACCTAGGCTTTGTCCTAGGATTTGTAAAATAACCAAGATATCTAATTCCAGAGGTCTGACTTTGACAACTGCGACAGAGCAGATCTTCTGGAAACATAATGAAAGACTTCCTTAGGCTTTGTCCTAGGATCTGTGCAAAACCCAAGACCACCAGTTACAGAAGACTGATTAAAACAACAGTGATGGAACAGAACTGCTAAAACCATAAAGAAAGACGCTATCCTAGGCTTCATCCTATGACTTGTGTAAATACCAAGATCTCTAGTTAGAGGCCTGATTCTATCATCCACAACTGAGCACAAAGTTTTCTGGCACCATAAAAAGACCTCGGGGTATGAAAATGAACATGTATGGAGCCTGTAATTGTTCCCATGGCAGTATGCTTCAAGGGGGAGAAACCCTATATCTCTTAGGCCAAGGGAATTCCCTTTCTAATTTCCCCAATATTTACTGTGCCTATGCAAAAACAAACAAAAATCTTGCCACACCAGCCCTTCTTTTCTTTTCTTTTCTTTTTTCTTTTCATTTCTTTTCCTTTTCTTTCTTTTCTTTTCTTTTCTTTTTCTTTGCTTTGGTTCTCATGATTATTGTTTGGTTGTTGTATTTGTTGCTCTGGTGCTTTTTTGCAGTTGCTGGTTTTGATCTTTTGTTTAATTTTTGTTTCTTTTTCTTGTTTTGTTAATTTTGATTTTTGTTGTAGGTTTTTTTGTGTTATTTTTTTGTTTTTGTTTTTGGGGGAATTGTTGTGTTGTTCTTTTTTCCCTTTATTCTTTTAAAATTGGTATTTATAACCTCTAGATAAACTCCTCCTGGTTATCTGTTGTTTGTTTGTTTTTTTTTCTTCTTTTCTTTTTTTTCAAACAGAACCACATAACTTTAATCATCTTGTCTGCCTCATAAATTGAGGGGGGAAATGGATGGTACCAGAACCAACAGGGTATGAACATTGAGCAGAATTTAAAAAGGATCAGACTTAAACACCAAACCCAAAATCAACGACAACAGAATCTATAGTCAGGGGCCAGAGAGATAGCATAGAGGTAAGGTGTTTGCCTTGCATGTAGAAGGATGGTGGTTAAAACCCCAGCATTCCATATGGTCCCCCGAGCCTGCCAGGAGTGATTTCTGAGCATAGAGCCAGGAGTAACCCCTGAGCACTGCCGGTGTGACCAAAAAAAAAAAAGAATCGGTAGTCATTCTTCAACAAGCTATACACAGAGGGGGCCAGTTATACTAGCAATGTGGGGGGGACAAAGGACGAAGATGCTGAGAACACTGTTGGAAGGAGGACAACACTGGTGGTGGGAATACCCCTGATTCAATGCCACTATGTACCTCAAATATTACTGTGAAAGATTTGTTATTCACATTGGTCACAATAAAAATTCTTAAAAACGATTGTGATGATATTTGAAAGTCTTTTGCAAGCCCCAAAGCTAAAGTAAAAATGGAGAAGGCAAGAAAGAAGTCAGCTGGGGAAGAAACTGAGGGGAGAAATGAGAACGTGAAAGCAGAGCATCTTCTAAATGAAGAGTGTAAGTAAGTCTAAGCTCTAAATTGTCCTGTCAAGTACCATTTCTCCTCATCCCTTCTCTGTTGGCTCATTATCAGTCACAACTTCAGATCAAGCATCCCTAATGAATGAGAGAATAATTCTGTGTGGTTAATGTCATGAAAAGGCTTCAGTGGTCTCCAAATGAGGAACAAGAAGCAAAACCATAGAAACCTTACCAGTGAGGAGTTGATGGTCCAATGGCATGTATAATCTGCCCTGGGAGCTTTGCAACATGACATTGTTTGCTGTTTCTTTCAGGCATCTGAAAATAAATTAGATTTGCTTTCAACTTTAAAGTTTTGACAACTTTGGCCTTGAATTCTTCAAGTTGTCTTTATGCTTTATTGAGCTATTATTCACAACTAAAAATGCAATATATCTAATGTGTGCAATATTATGATGTGAATGTGTCTATGCTATGAGATAATCTCCCTACAGCAAACACATAGTCCTCACCTCACATATTTATTTACCTTTATGTAAATACTAAATTTTTATTTGCTTAGCAAATTTTAATTACACATTTAAGTACTATCAACTGTAATTACTGCTTAACTCACCAGACTTTAACGTGATGTGAAAAAAACAAACCCACACATTTTAAAGAACAAAATTCAACCAAAAAGAAAATTTTGTATTTCTCGCTATTTTTTTTAAGTTAGAAAAGAATCAAGTGTGCTCGCTTCAGCAGCACATATACTAAAAATAGAAAAGGATCAAGTGCCTAAGTTCCACTCAAGTACTAACAAAACGTGTAGCCATAACACGAGGAGTCCAGAATTTTAGAACTATCTTATCCCTACCTTGAGTTTAGAAAGAATCACTTTGAGACTGACATTTTGCCATATTATAATACACTTACCATCTTCTTTTACTGAAACAGTTAACAGCATTATGATTAAGCTGGGGTTTGGACTGGGGTTAGCCAAGTGCAAGTCAATTGCTTGTACTATCCCACTGGCACCATAAAATAGTTAACACCTTGGGGGCCGGAGAGATAGCACAGCGGTAGGGCATTTGCCTTGCACACAGAAGGACGTGGTTCAAATCCCAGCATCCCATATGGTCCTCCGAGCCTGCTGGAGGTGATTTCTGAGCGTAGAGCCAGGAGTAATCCCTGAGCGCTGTTGGGTGTGACACAAAAACAAACAAAAAAAAATAGTTAACACCTGCATCAAATTAAATATCCATGCATGTATTGATTTATCCATGCATAAAAGAGTGAAAAATAAAACTGATACAAATGAAGAACTTGGATCACCATGTGAACTCACTTTATTTACTTTAATTTCTTCATTTATATGAAATAAACCGTCACTTGAAAATATTGGGAAACTTTATGGATTAAAGAAAAACAAATGCTTATACTTAGGAGTTTTGAGCCCTAATATCTAATCACAAAGTATCCAGCTTTTATTAAGGTCTTATCTTACATTTGAATTATTTAATACCTTATATACTTCATCTAACCATCATAGCAACTCTTTTAGTAGACGGCAAGAGAGAACTGCAAGGGAAAACTGATATTTAAAGAACTCCTTAATTTCCCTGGGATTACAAAACTTGTAAATGGTAGAGTTATAATTACTAGGTTGTATAAGGTTAAGGACGCCATTCTATATAACTCTTATCTGGTGTGAGTATAACTCATATTCTTACAGCTGCAGAATTGGACATACTTGCTTTTTTGAACTGATGTACATCTTGTATAACTAATTACTTATGACAGAAAAATTTATGTCTTTCTATCTAGGTCCTTCAGGAATAAAAGACACTGTTAGAAGAAATTTCTAGCTATAAAAGTAGTAAGAGTCTATAAATGATGAATGTAGAAAAGGATCATTAGATTTAAGGATACCATTTAAAAGGAATTTGGCAGAAAAATTACATGGGGAACTAATAGGCTTGTATTAAGCATATTAACTGAATCTGTCAGAAATATGATTCCCATTAAAGAAGACTCTCAGATGGTGCCTAGACAGGAAAATAAAGGATAGTGACACTGTAGATCTAATGCAAAAAAAAAAAAAATACCAGGTTGTTCAAATTAATGATAAAACTAAAACCTTGTTTATTGGTGAGTTTGACACAGAGCTTTTATTCTTGATCATATTGCTTACCTATCTCTAGATATATAATCTGAAGAATTTTGGAAGCACCACCTGAAATGTTAGACAAACTTAAATGTCAGAAAAAAGAAAATGCTAGACAGATTTATTTTTTTAGGTGCTGAATGACAGTACAGGGTTAGGGTGTTTGCTTGCATGCAGCTGACCTAGGTTTCTTCTCTGTAATTATATGATCCCATGAGCACCACCAGCATTAATTCCTGAGTACAGATCTAGGAATAACCTATGAGCAGTGCCAGGTGGATGACTCCAAAAACAAAAACAAACAAAAAGACAAATTTAATCTTCTTACACAAAATTGAATTGTGTGGACAATAGATTTTAAAGATACAGTTCTGATAACCAGAATTCAAATTCTCCATCAGTTCATTTTTAACTATTACAGGTATATGGTGCTTTAGGTCATGAGGCCACCACTGGCAACACACAGAAAGAATATTTTGAGATCAAAAGGAAGTTTTTGGTTTCAGTGACCAGCCACCCAGTTCAACTACTTTGAAGTATCTGCTCATTCAAGTATTTCAAGAATCAGATGACAAGACAGAACTAAGGAAATTTATTTTAGGAAACGCCTATGAAAAAGAATGAGAATGAGAAGAGCAAGGACTCCAGGAAAGCCTAGAAACCACAATATTGGACTCATGAGAAGAAAAGGAAAAAAGACCAGGTGGAAACTGAGTCTCAGAGCAGTTCTAAGAATGCTTCCCAGGGCCTGTGAGGTGCCAAAGTAATCACTTAGCTAGTTCCATATTGTAAAAGAAGAAATTTGCTGCAGTCTCCTGCCCAGAACACATTTCCAGAGCTGGTTCAAAGTTCAAGACATTGATTTTTACAACCCATGTTTTTATACAATAATTCAAACCATCTCATCATTAAACCAGTTCTGGTTTAAAGTTTGCCATGATCAAATGGTAATTTTCATGATGGTGACTATCTAACTTTCTTTCTTTTTTTTCTTTTTTTTCTTTTTTGTTTTTGTTTGCTTTTTGGGCCATCCCCTTTTGATGCTCAGGGGTTACTCCTGGCTAAGCGCTCAGAAATTGCCCCTGACTTGGGGGATCATATGGGACACCGGGGGATTGAATCGCGGTCCTTCCTTCCTTGGCTAGCGCTAGCAAGGCAGACACCTTACCTCTAGCTCCACCTCACTATCTAACTTCCAAACCTGTCTAACAATGTCCAAAAGAGCAGATAACAAAGAGGTTAATTAGTCATTGACATTTTTATAGCAGAAAAATTTCTTTTAGCCCATTTCACTTTTAGAAAAAACCTAAAAACTTGGTGATCCACCACAAAAGAAAAAAGCAAAAGAAAAAATGCCACCTCCTTTTTGTCTATGTGTAACCTGATTTGGGGGCACCAGTCAAAGACAGAAGATTTATGATGCTGATCCTGAGATAGAGAATGAAACAGTTAAACAATAAATAGTACAAAGTAATGCATAAAAAATAAGGTTAGGTTTAATGTTGATTTAGCTATTTACAAATTAAGGAACACTGAACAAAATTCCTTTTTGCTCTTCTTTACTTAGAAGACAGACATAAAGATATATCAAAAGAGTAAGAGATGGACTGGAGCAATAGCACAATGGGCTGAGTGTTCGCCTTGCAGGCAGCAACCAGTGTTATCCAGCATCCCATATGGTCCCCCAAACCTGTCAGGAATGATTTCTGAGTGCAGGACCAGGAGTAACCCTTGAGCACCATAAGTTGCCCTCACCCAGAAAAAGATGGTAAAAGAATAAGAGTAAGATTACTGTCAAAAGATTCTTTGAGGAAAAAATCTCAAAGTTTCAGGAGATTATGAACAGTAAGACCCTTTATAAGCATGAAATCATTCTGGAAATATTTCCCCAATCAGTAGTCTTCTACCATGTTAATTTTTTCAAGCCAGAAGCACATTAATCTTAAAATTCCTAAACAATTTCAGTACCAATAGGCATATATGGAATTCCAACTTAAGGCTTGCATAAAAAAGCTAAAAAGCTACCACTCCTCTCATTGCCCACTACGTAAAATAACACTCAGCTTGTGTTTCGCAGCAAGTCTCAGCAGCAGCAGCAATGAAATACTGGCCACCAGTGGTGTGCAATGTAGTGTGAGTGTTCACTGGGAGCCAAGAAATTCACATTTCATCCTGACAAAACTCTAAAAAAGAATGGCTCTGCATCAATATATAATGATTGAGCAGGCAAATGCCACAGCGTTATTATACACCTAATCTATTGAGAGTAGGAGGTCCCCAGAGGTGCTCCAGGAGATCCGGAGACCCTGCTGAAATTTTTCATCCAATGGGGATGACAGTTTGGCACAAGGTTCTAAGGATGTGATGCTGTTCTTAGGGCTGGGAGTGCTGGAGGACTCTAGGATCACAACCAGTGGTGTTTGGGGACTACATCCAAAGATGCTCGAGGGTCTGTGTGTATGGTGTAAGAAACACATGTAAGGACACAAGTCTGGCATACATTCCAGCCTGTACTATCTCCCAGACTCCTTGGTATTTTTATCAAATCACAGATGATGATATGGCCAGAGTGAAGGGAATGAACAGATAAGATCATAAAATCTTACAGAGAACCAGGAGCACATAACGGATTCAACCGAAAAAGTAAAATTGCCTTATTTTTCATGAACCATGCTTAATACTGCATTTATCTAATAGTTAAATGAAGCATCAACCGTAAATATAAATCAACTGGCCCAATGCTTGCTTCACAGCACTAGGATCACAGAGAAGCATGCAAATGTGCTCTGGGAAGATCAAGCTTCCCAGCTGTCTGTCCAAAAGACATCAACCCTCTATTATTTCTTAGCTCTATCATAAAAGAAATTCCTGTATGGTCCTAAAAAGGGAAAAAAGGAAAGTGTCATGGTTCTCAGGGTAAAAACATAAAAAGCAAGGATTATCCTTGGAGCAATGGAGAGCATAGATTTTTTTTTTGTCTTCCCTCCTCCTCTTTTTTTTTTTTTTTTCAAACAAGTTGTCAGAGAAGTTGCTATGGCAGCAGAAGGGGGTCGAGGTTTAAATTTCAGATTTCTCTTCACCACTGTCTCTTTTACAATCTTCCTTTATTGTTTCATTTTCTGGGTTGTTGTTGTTGTTTTCCTTCCAAATTTGACTAAACATTGATTTGTGTTGCTTTTTTGTTTAATCCCTTGCCATTCTTGAAGTACCTCTCTTTGTTCTCACTTCAAAATGTTTGGGCATTTAAGTAAGAAGATGACTGCTTTATGTGTTTGTTCTTTGTTAACTATACCTACAACACATGGTGTAAGAGAAGTAAATACATTTAAATCACAGGCATTCAAATACAGGACTGCTAATAATAATCAATAGCGCATAATTTATTCAAGTCCTATCATGATTGTCATTATGCTGAACGTGAATGTCGGACAAAAGGAAACTTATATTGTTTAACTGTGTGAGAGAGTGTGTGTGTGTGTGTGTGTGTGTGTGTGTGTGTGTGTGTGTGTGTGTGTGTGTGTGTGTGTAATGAAAAGGTAAATAAAAATTTTGCCTTCTTTTTGTAAGGAACAAGAGGGAGAGCGGAGAACCATAGTGAGTACTTGAATTGATTTGCCCTGCATCTGCATTTAAAAGTTTCCATCCAAGTTTTTTAAAAATAAATAAAAAAAAAACCACTAAAAAATATCGAGTTGCCAGATGGGGGGGTGGTGGCAAATGAACCTGATTACTTTATTGTTTGTGTTTTTTGTTTATTGTTTTTGTTTTTTTTTTAGTTTTGTTGTTGTTGCTGTTGTTTTTTAAAAAGTGGAGCAGCAAGTTAATTTTATTTGTGGGTAGCATTGTCTAGATAGGAAAAGCGAGCTCAAAGTTCTGTCCTGGGTGGCTGGGTACCCTCCTTCCTCCCCCCCTTTGAAAAATTAGCTATTCATGTTTTGCATACTTTTTGTAAGTGTTAACATGCAAATAAACATCCCTGGCTACTCAAGACACTTCAAGAATAGGCCAGGCAGGCAGTAGGAGGGATTTACATCTCTGTGGATGCAACTGTGTCAGGCTTTTTGAGGGATCCCCAGCATGTGCGCTATTTGCATAAATGAAGGCCAGCGTCCCATTCAAGAGAAATTGAACTGCGACATTTCATTCAGCTAAAAGCTTGGGAGCTAATCACTACCCCCCCCCCAAAAAAAAAAAAAAAACCATGTGTTTTGTGAGTGAATTTGAATGACCCTTCAGCAGAGGGGAGGGGCAAACTGACTGGGTCTCAGTTAACTCCCTCCAATCCCTCCAGGGGCAATGTGGTCCTTTTACTTCCTACTCAACAAGTCAAATGCCTTCACGTTCAAAAGACTTCCAGGTTTAATTGCTAGAGTACACGTTAGATTTGTAAATTATGATCAGCTAGTCCCAGGCTGTTCAAGAAAATTCTCTATCCTTTTGGAAATATTCAGGAAAGATAATATGATATATATCATATCAGAGAACCTGCCATTGATTGCAACTTGGATCCAAAATGTTTTTGCAATGTCTATAATTATAACAATGTTATAATTCATCCAGGCAGGAATGAAAGACAGAGTTGTTCAAGGAGAGAGAAGGGAACTTAAGAAGAACATGAAGAAACCATATGGGATTTCTGCTGTGATAAAATAAAAAAGATCTCCTGGTATAAAGCTTTTATATGTTCCTCTATCTTTATCTCAGGGTTTCCATCTTGCTCTATTCTTACACATAAAAAAAACTCATGGGTGTGTTGTGGGTTATTTTACTCCACATTGTAAGTACAAGAGAAAAATATGGCAAAGGCACAGTATCACAAAAGCATAAAAATGCAGACATACATATAGAACCATGAAGGTCTGATTCCTCTGCTACTAGGAGCCAATCAAACAAGACACAAAATGACAGGTCAAAAGAAAGATTTGCACTGATAATATGCTGGCAGGTTAGAGGTCAGTAGACTTGTGCCTTCTATACGGTCACTTGTGAAGAGAAAGCAATTTTTTTATAAAAAAAAAAAAAAGGTAAGTTATAGGCTTGTGGACAACTGGATTGATCAAGAAATTCATTCAGGGACTGATTCTCGTAGGCTCTTTTAATATGAATGCAATAAAAGATTTCTAATGGTTTCTTTTTTAATATAAATCTTTATTTAGACACATGATTACAAGCAGGTTCGTAGTTGGGTTTCAGTCATAAACAGAATACCCCCCTTCACCAGTGCAACATTCCCACCACCAATGCCCCCCTCATCCCCCACCCCTACTACTTCTCTCATTCTTTAACATTGTCATGATAGTTGTTAGTGTAGTTATTTCCATAACAGCATTCACCACTCTTTGTGGTGACCTTCAAATTGTGAGCCTGTCCTTCCAGCCCTTCTATTGTCTCTGGACCTTATTACAGTAATGTCTTTAATTTTTCTTAAAACCCATAGATAAGTGAGACTATTCTATATCTATCTCTCTACCTCTGACTTATTTCACTCAGCATAATAGATTCCATGTATAGGAAAATTTCATGACTTCATCTTTCCTGACAGCTGCATAATATTCTATATGTACCACAGTTTAGTCATTCATCTGTTGAAGAGTATCTTGGTTGTTTCCAGAGTCTGGGTGTTGTAAATAGCTCTGCAATGAATATAGGTGTGAATGAAAGAGGTGAAAAACATACTTTTAATGAAAGCTTTAAAATATGATATGAATTTATTAAATCTCCCGTTTCATTTCAACTAATTATAAGATGTTCTCTTTAACTGCCTATCTGCATATTCCTTATCTGCCAAGTTACAGAACCTCCCTGCGGCCTCCCTGCTTCCCGCAGCTTTACGAGCCCCTGTGTGAACCACCTGCCCTCGAGCTCCTGTGTGACCCACCCGCCCTCGAGATTTGAAAATGCTGCCACCCTGCCCCCGGCCTCCCTGCTTCCCGTTCCTGTGTGGCCCACCGCCCTAAAATCTTGAATTTTGAAATCACCTTTATCTCACAACCCCGGGCGCAGCTCTCCAACGTCAGTGCTCATTCCTGTTTCTTTTAAGATTGTGCTTTGATAGTAAGAATGAATCAACCTGCCTAAATTCTGTATAAAAAGAGACTGGCTTAAATTTTCGGGGTAAACCTCTACTCTACCACGGGTACGTTTCGGACCTCTGACCGGTCAGATAATATACGGAACTTGCTTGCATCATTGCTGGGCTCGAGTCTTTTTCATTACTCTGCGCCTGGCAGCTGGAAATCGGGTTTTCCGAACCCTGCATGAGGAGGGGATTTTTGTATTGTATTTTTGTGTTCCTAGGGTATATCCCTAGGAGTAAAATAGCTGGATCAAATGGGAGCTCAATTTCCAGATTTTAACACACAAAAGTCAATGGCCTTTATATACACTAATAATGATAGAGAAGAAATGGAGATTAAAAAAAGCAATCCCATTCACATTAGTGCTCCACAAACTCAAATATCTTCAAGTCAATTTATCTAAAGAGGTAAAGGACCTATACAGAGAAAACTATAAAAGCTTGCTTCAAGAAATAAGAGAGGACACAAGGAAATGGAGACACATACCCTGCTCATGGATTGGCAGGATTAATATCATTAAAATGGCAATACTCCCCAAAACATTGTACAGATTTAATGCAATCCCTCTAAAGATACCTATGACATTTTTCAAAGAAGTGGATCAAACACTCCTGAGATTTATTTGAAACAATAAACACCCACGAATAGCTTAAACAATTCTTGGTAAAAAGAATATGGGAGGCATTACTTTCCCCAATTTTAAACTGTACTACAAAGCAATAGTTATTAAAACAGCTTGGTATTGAAATAAAGATAGATCCTCATATTAGTGGAAGAAACTTGAATATTCAGAAAATGTTCCCCAGGTATACAATCATTTAATTTTTGATAAAGGGGAAAGAAATCCAAAATCAAGCAAGGAAAACCTCAAAAAGTGTGTTGGCACAACTGGTTAGCCACTTGCAAAAAAAGCGAACTCAGACCCCCATCTAACACCATGCACAAAGATCAAATCCAAATGGATTACAGGTCTAAAACTATAAGGTATATAGAACAACACGTAGGTAAAACACTATATGACACTGAGACTCAAGTCATCTTCAAGGAGGAAACAGCACTCTCCAAACAAGTGGAAGCAGAGATAAACAGATGGGACTATATTAAGCTGAGAAGCTTCTGCACCTCAAAGGAAATAGTGTCTAAGATACAAAAGCCATCCTCAGAATTGGAGAAATTATTCATCCAGTACCCATCAGACAAGGGACTAAAATCAAAAATATACAAGGTACTGACAGAACTTAATAAGAAAAAAAACCACATAAACCCATCAAAAATGGGGAGAAGAAATGAACAGACATTTCCTCAAAGAAGAAATGCAAATGCCAAAAGACAAATGAAAAAATGCTCCACAACACTAATCATCAGGGAGATGCAAATCAAAACTATAATAAGGTACATTACACCACACCACAGAGACTGGCACACATTACAAAAAACAAGAACAATCAGTGCTGGTGGGGATATGAAGAGAAAGGAACTCTTATTCACTGCCGAGGGGAATGCCTTTTAGTTCAGCCTTAATGGAAAAAATATGGAGAGTCCTTAAAAAACTGGAAATTCTAATGGTTTCATCCTCATATCTTTTAGAACAAAGTAAGGTAGACATTTTCAGTCATTCACACAGATAAAAATTTTTGGAGGGGTAGTTTGGATCACACCCAGCAGTGTTCATGGATTACTCCTGACTCTATTCTCAGAAATTACTCCCAGTAGATTCAGAAAAACAATGTGGGATGCAGAGGATCAAAACCAGGCTGGTTGTGTACAAGGCAAATGCCCTACTTGCTATAGCAGAAAAAAATTTTAGCATTTGAATCTAACTCCTAATCCTTGGGCCAACTTCTCTTAAACCACTGTGCTTTAGAGTGGTGAGTGCAGTTAGAGAAATAACTACACTGAGAACTATCATAACAATGTGAATGAATGAGAAAAGTGGAAAGCCTGTCTAGAGTACAGGTGGGGGTGGGGTGGGGAGGAGGGAGATTTGGGACATTGTGGTGGGAATATTGCACTGGTGAAGGAGGTGTTCTTTACATGACTGAAACACAAGTATAATCATATTTGTAATCAAAATGTTTAAATAAAGCTATTAATTTAAAAAACTACTATGCTTTAAAGATAATAAACATGTAGGAGTTCTGAGAAAAGGCACTGTCAATAACAGTTTCATAGGATAAGGAGCTGATAAAAGCTTCTAGGAAGTTAGAAGTAAATGAGAATATTTAAACTTAAATAGAATTAAAATTAAAGGTAAGTCAAAATCAATAAGTTGTGATTTCCTCACTCTCCAATATCAAGCACTAGAGAGTGGTTTGCTGAGGCAAAATGTTTCCCACATCACGGACAGTTTCACTGAAAACATAAGTCCTAAAGGATGGATGTGGCTTGACATTACGAATAGGACCCACTTGCAAATTTTGTCCAAAAGACTTCGAACATACAGAAAAGAAGAAAGGAATGTGATATTAAGTGCTTGGGCAAAAGAGGTTGACAGGACTAGAAATTCTGAAATTGAAAAGCAAAAGGCGAAAAAATAAGAAAGACCCAATCTGAAGACCTCTGAATCTGGGCAGATGTGACAAAAGGAAAGTGCAGGACCAATGCTGTGTTTACAGATGACTATCTTGACAGCACCATGATTGGATGAGGAAGGGAAGTCTAAAGGTGAAATTTTTATAGAAATTGCCCCCATAATCTTCCTGTGCAAAAATGACAGGTCATACCAATGTGGGGTGAGGAGGAAAGAGTGAGAAGAGAATATAAGGGGAACTATAGGTATTTAAGGAAAATAATTTCTAGACACCTGGAATAGAAAACCTAGAAAACCAAAGAGAAAAAATGTATAATCATTGGAAGTCTGTTGAGCTAAGGGAATCACATTCCTCCTCAAGAGAACAGGGACTAAGACCTTAAATCCAGGCTTATTTGTCTTCTCTGGATCATTATGGTAGAAGTGGAGGAGGATACTCTGATAAATCTAATGGGTCCTCTCATTTTTCTAGTTTGGGGGTCCACACCTGGTGGTGCTCAGTGCTTACTCCTGGCTCTGTGCTCAGAGATCATGTTTGAGTACTTAGTGACTCATATGCCAGTGATTAAACCCAGGTTGCTTAGGTTCAAGAAAAGCAACTTAAACCCTGCACTATCTCTCTGGCCCATATGGTCATTTTAGATCAAGCCTGAGTGATGGAAAAACCATTCAGACAGCAGTAAAACTCAGGTCAGAGATAACCAAGATTCAAACAAGAGCACATGGTAAATGACTATTTTTGACCTGCACATTTACTCCACTGGCAGCAGCCCTGTGCCCCCCTACATCTGTAGCAAGTCTGAAAGCAAGAAAAACAGCAGTTTTCATTCACATAAAGATCAAAGAAAGAGCAAAAAGGCCAAAGGCCTGAAAATCAGCAGTGCAAGACCCATCTCAGAGTGCCACTTTTATAGCAGGTCCAAGAAATTTTGGTCTGGTTTTAAAACTGTTAAAACTGAAAGTAAAGGAACCAAGTGGCTGAACTCACAAAAGACTTAATTACAGAGAAGGAAAAGAAGAGAAGAGGATAAAGGGAAGTTCCCAGAATTGGGGGTGGGAAGTGTCTCCAGTAGAAAGATAGACAGACAGAAGCCTTTCCTTCTTTTTACCATTTTAATAAAGATTAGGGATCACAGGGGTAGGGGTAGCTACTATATTTCAAAAATATGCCTGGGTCATGTAAGGTTTTCAACACTACCTAGGCCACCCATTGACGTCCCAAAATAATGAGATGATTCCCTTTCCTAAGGATCATGATTCTAATCTCACCCTGCTGCTTCCCATTTTGTTTTTATCATAGAGACAGGCCATAGGACATCCAGATAACCAGAGAGTGCAGAGCTAGGCCAGTATGAAGATCACTAACAGGAGGAGCAGGAAACCAGCTCTTCCTCAGGACAGCCTGAGACTGGAGACCAGGACCTGGGTATCAATGTGATGATTTTATATACAATTCCCCAAAGACCCACTCAAGGGTTCACCAAAATTCACTGCATCAATATGCTCTCTCTTTTCACTTTCATGCTCCTTAAAAGGATGATTTCACCCGTTTTCCTCTTGCTTCAACATTCTCCCTCTCTTCCTTCTCCATCAATTGGGAGCCTTGTTTCATGCTTCCCTGAGAAAAAAGAACTTCATCCTCCCACATGTAAGCAGCTCTGTCTTCAGCACATGGTGTACATTTTTTTTCTTCTTTCCTTTTATTGGAGAAAATACCCTCTGATCCATGTGCTCTGAGTATTCCTCCTGCTGACTCGAAAGGCCCCCTTGGAAATCACTTCTCTCTGCTTTATTATTGATTTCTCCCTTTGGCTTCTTTCCCACAGCATAAACACAATGTATTGCATATGAGCTTGACCTTTCATTCCATTCCCATTATCCATCAGCCAAATATGGGAAGAACTTGACCTCCACGTTCAAATTTAAGGCCTAAGAAATTGAGGCAATGTACTTCTACCACTACTGCTATTGGTCTGGTGAATGACAGTAACCTGGACCCCAGGCCATGAAGGTCTTTAAATTCCTCTAGCTACTGTGATTGACTTATGTGGATCCACTTAGAATGAATGTCAGGATTTGTGTTTTTTCTTTTACTCTGGTCTGTATGCTTGTAGGGATATAAAATCTAGACTTACTGTTATATTTTTTCTATTAAATAAAAGCTGAGAATGAGAAGAAAGAAAAATGTAGAAAACTGTAGTGCTGAGAGCTGCAGGAAAATGACAACTAGAGTCTCTAACTTTGGACACTTTCATTTAAATAAACCATCTAATTTTGCTTGTAATACTTAATACCACTTGAATGGGAATTTCTATACTGTGTAATTGTTGAGTTGCAAAAGAATTCCCTGATACAGACCCAGATGCCACAAGACTAAGAAAAAAGCCAAACAAATAAGGTTCAGGTAGACTGATAAGAGAAAAAGCAAAAGGGAGCTTATTAATCACATATTTACCTCCTGTATACTTTGGAGAAATCCTACCAAGTGAGTCACTCACCATAGACTGGGATAAAGCTTAAAAACCTTTAGGGAAGACAAAAGGAAGGAAAGAAAGAGTCAACTAGGTATGTACCAAAGATTTCTAGGTAAAACAAACCTAAGCAATTTCTTCCTTCACCAATATAAGGTAAAATTTGATCTTCATGGGCCGGGCGGTGGCGCTGGAGGTAAGGTGCCTGCCTTGCCTGCGCTAGCCTAGGACGGACCTCGGTTCGATCCCCCGGCGTCCCATATGGTCCCCCAAGAAGCCAGGAGCAACTTCTGAGCACATAGCCAGGAGTAACCCCTGAGCGTCACAGGGTGTGGCCCAAAAACCAAAAAAAAAAAAATTTGATCTTCCTAGATACAATGAGGGAGGTGTCCCTTTTTCAGACAAGTATACATGTAAATGTCTTTTTCAAAGTCAATCTTCCTTCTGTTTTTTTAATTACTTCTGTGAATTAATCATTTGTCAATGTCATAAGAAACTGGCATAGTTTTGCTTCACTACACTACAAAAAGCAAGATAAAGAATCAATGAAGAAAACACGCTGCCCGTGCAGGCAGCCTGGCCCCGCCCCCGGCAACTTGCTGAAGCTCTCCCCAGCTAGGGAGAATATAGCTTAACACAACTTATAGGTATAGCCAGTTCAGGCCTAACACCAAAATTTCTTAAATAATCAAGAACCCATAAAATTGGGGAAAAAAAAGGTGGGCATTCAGAGACCTCTGTGCCCCACAGTCTACGTGCTTCTCCCTAAAGTGAGTGCAGCGCCCAGAGGCCACTCCACCTGGGGCATAGGGATCCCCGCATCCACGACCCCCCCCCCCCCCCCGCACCAGTGCCCAGAAAGAGTGCATTCCCCTGGGACCATTCCACGTGGGTGTACTCCAAAGCATACCAATAGACGCAAAGAAATATGGGTAAATCAAAGAGAACCCTAACATCTGAAAATACAGAGACAGACCCTATCAAGTTTCCAAGTCCGCCAAAACGCACAGATCCATGGGAAGGTGACCTAAAAGCAGCAATGAGGAAGGAAATGCAAGAATTAATAAAACAAATGAAAGAAACCTTAGCTACCGAGTATAAGAAATCTATGGATGAACGAATCAGCCAAATTGAAGAAGAAATGTTAAAGAACATGAGAGAGTCCATACAAAAAGAAATGAAGGAATTAAAAGACAAAGTGACAAGCCTTACAAGCAGAAACACAGAGTTGGAGAGACACATTGAAGAACTCGAAGGAAAACTGCAAACAAAAAATGATCAAGAAACCAACAAAGAAATAAAAGGCAAAGCACTGGAAGGAAAAGTCCAGTATCTAATGAACAAGGACAAAAGAAACAATCTAAGAATTGTGGGTATACCAGAAGGGGAGGAAATAGGGAAAGGGGAAGAACAAGTAGTCAGAGAGATAATAGCAGAGAACTTCCCCTCCCTCTGGAAAGAAACCTCAATGCCAATCCAGGAAGTGAAAAGAGTCCCTAATAAAATAGACCCTAATAAAACAACTCCAAGACATATAGTAATCCAAATGGCAAAAAATAAAGAGAAAGAGGAACTCCTTAAAGCAATAAGAGAGAAAAAAAACTCAAGTACAAAGGTAGGGACATAAGAATCAAACCAGATCTCCCATTCGAAATAATTCAAGCAAGACGACAGTGGAATGACATTTAAACGACTGAATGAAAGAAACTTCCAACCTAGGGTCCAATACCCAGCAAAATTATCATTCATATGGGAGGACAGACTAAAAACATTCTCAAACAAGAACGAGCTTGAACTATTTGTGCAAACTAAACCAATCCTAAATGACCTGCTCAGAGATGAATTACACAATCCAAACCCCCGATTGTAACAAAAACCACCCTACACAACACAACTGCACAACAGTCATCTCTCTCAATAATCTCCCTAAATGTTAATGGACTAAACTCCCCAATTAAAAGACACATAGTAGAGAACTGGATTAGGAAAAATAAACCAGACTTCTGCTGTCTGCAAGAAACACACCTACAACTACAGGATAAGCACAGGCTTAGAATAAAAGGATGGAAAGTAATTATTCAGGCCA
Organism: Suncus etruscus; assembly: GCF_024139225.1. NCBI lineage: Eukaryota > Metazoa > Chordata > Mammalia > Eulipotyphla > Soricidae > Suncus > Suncus etruscus. The sequence continues at coordinate 13,753,620 of NC_064861.1, forward strand.
ATGGAAAACAAAAAAGAGCAGGGACAGCCATTCTTATATCAGACCAAATTGCATTCAACCTCAAGAAAGTGATCAGAGACAAAGAGGGCCACTACTTACTGATCAGGGGAACATTAGATCAAGAAACACTAACCCTGGTCAATATCTATGCACCTAATGTAGAGTCAGCAACATATGTGAGGCAACTGCTCGTAAACCTGGAGAAACACATGAAGGGAAATATGATAGTAGTAGGGGACCTCAATACTCCACTATCACCACTGGACAGATCCACCAAACAGAAAAATAGCAAAGAAATAAGAGCTCTAAATGAAAAATTAGAAGATTTGGGGCTAATAGACTTATATAGAGCCCTACATCCCCAGAAAACAGAATACACATTCTTCTCAAGCCCACATGGAACCTTCTCCAGAATAGACCATGTCTTAGGATACAAAGCCAACCTATATAAGACCACAAAGGTAAGGATCATTAGAAGTACCCTTTCAGATCACTATGCAACAGAACTCAAAATTGACGTCAAGAAGAAGCAATGGAGAAAAACTAATACCTGGAGATTAAACAACATGCTGCTCAACAACAAAGAACAACTCAAGGAAGAAATAAAAAGATTCCTTGAGACAAATGACAACGAAGAGACAACATGTCAAAATCTGTGGGACACAGCAAAAGCAGTAATTAGGGGGAAACTCATAGCAATACAGGCCTATGTCAAGAAGCAGGAAAATAACAAAACCAACAGCTTAAAAGATCACCTCAAAGAATTGGAACAACAGCAACAGAGAAATCCAACCACAACCAGAAGGCAAGAAATAATAAAAACCAGAGCAGAAATAAACAACATCGAAACCAAGAAAACAATACAAAAAATCAATGAGACCAGAAGTTGGTTTTTTGAAAAAATAAACAAGATAGACAAACCGCTGGAAAAACTCACCAAAAAAAAAGAGGGAAAACACCCAAATCAATAGGATCACTAATGAAAGGGGAGAGATTACAACAGAACCCCAAGAAATACAACATATCATGAGATCATATTATGAACAACTATACTCCACCAGGCTAGAGAACCCAGAAGAAATCGACAGATTCTTGGAAAAAAACCCTCTTCCAAGACTGGAAATGGAAGATTTAGAAAGCCTAAACAGACCAATCACCTCAGAGGAAATTGAAGATGTAATTAAAAAACTCCCTAAGAACAAAAGCCCAGGTCCAGATGGATTTACAGGTGAATTCTATCAAGCTTTCCAAGAAGACTTACTACCACTTTCCATAGGCTCTTCCAAACTATAGAAAAAACAGGAATCCTCCCTAACTCCTTCTATGAGGCAAATATCACACTCATTCCCAAAGATGGCAAAGACATCACCAAGAAAGAAAACTACAGACCAATCTCACTAATGAACATAGATGCAAAGATACTCAACAAAATCTTAGCAAACCGAATCCAGCACTTTATCAAAAAGATAATACATCATGACCAGGTGGGATTTATACCAGGAATGCAAGGTTGGTTCAACATACGCAAATTACAGATGACTGCTGCTAGAACCATGACCAGACTGTATACAGCCTGGGACTAATAAAAAAGCCCTAACCTAGGGTTTGAACTACGATCTGCACAATGAACATGATCCCCAGTTTCAAAGGTCTGGCAGAGACCATTGTAACGGAATGGGGCTTCTGGAAGCACAAAGAAAGACACTGTCCTAGGTGCCATCCTAGCTTCAGTGCAAAGACCAAGATCACCAACCACAGAAGATGAATTAAAATGACACTGATGGAACAGAACTTCTAGAACCACAAAGACTGACTTCATCATAACTCCCACTGCAGGATCTGTGCAGATACTGAGATCCCTAGACACAGAGGCCTGATAGTATCACCCAGGACAGAGCAGAGGTCTTACAAACACCACAAAAGCACCACCGGGAGAGTAAATGATCCTGAACAGAGTCTATAGTTGATCCCATGACAATACACTCCAAGGGCGGAGAAACCCCATATCTCTTAGGCCAAGTGAATTCCTGTGGGTGTACCTATTTTTGTGGGTGTACCTATTTAAAACCCTGAGACCCACCCATTTCTGGGAGGGGTCTTGGGAACCGGATAGTAGGTGTAACCTTACCTGCTAGACCCTCCCATTCCTGGGAGGGGTCTGGGAAAGGTTAAATAAGGCTTGGACCAAGGGAATTGGGCCCTTTTGGCTTTTTGCCCTTTTGGCTTTTTGCCCTTTTGGCTCTTGGCCCTTTCTGCGCTGCTGTGCGCTCTGGCTTCTGGGTTTCTGTGTTCTGGTCTTTGACCAGCATGGAGCCCAAAGAGAAGATGGCTAACAGGAAATAAGATGCAGGGCTAGCAAAATATTGCTGTGCTTGAAAGGTTATGAATAGGCCACACACACATGGTGGCTAGGGCTTGAATAAAGATGATGCTTCCTAATGCCTGCATGTGAGTGAGTCTTGATTACACCGATTACCTGGGCCTGGAATCAGCCAGGTGGATGGGGATGAAGCCACGTGGCTGGGGCCTAAGCACAAAGGCCTCCATCCATCGCCATCCAGCCCCATCCTTAATTATTTAATACAACAAATTCCTTTTCGAATGACCCCAATATTTACTGTGCCTGGGCAGGAGGGAAAAAAAAAACAAAAAGCACAAATCATTATTTTTTTTATATATATTATTTTATTTTTATTTATTATTATTATTTTTATTTACCTATCTATTTTTGGTCAATTTCTCTGTTTGGGTGTGATAATTGAAGTTGTCCCCAGTTATACTTATTCTTTCTCTTCCTTTCTGTTCTTCCCTTGTATGCTATGCCATGTTTCCTATATCAAGACCATGACATTTTTTTCTTTGTTTGTTTGCTTGTTTTGTTTTGTTTTGTGTTTGTTTTTGTGGGTTTTTATTTTTGTTTGTTTGTTTTGTTTTGTTTTGTTTTTTTGGTGCTTGTGCTTATTGTTGGAGTCCTCACGGGATATTTGACACTTCTTTTTGTACTGGTGGAATGTTTCACCTTTTTTCTCTCCTTCATTTCTCAAACCGATGTTGAGAGCCTCTGGAAGAATTCCACTTATTTTCGGCGTATTAGACTTTTACCCCAGTTTATTACTTTTCTCTCCTTTAAACAAAACCACTTAACTTGAACTAGCTAGTCCTGCCTCCCCCAATTAGAGGGGGAAACAAGGGAGACACCAGGACCAAATAGGTGCAAGACTACTATGCAGTAGGCTAGATACAGAGGAGACCACACATCCTAGCTACCCTGGGGGTGAGGGAAGAGGATATGGGTGGTAGGACAAAAACGGAGGTGTAGGGAGGACAATTTGGTGATGGGAATCCCCCCTGATTTTATGTAAATATGTACCTAAAATATCATTGTCAACAATATGTAAGCCACTATGATCAAAAAATAAAAAAAAAAGAATCAATGAAATATCTTCACACCAAATTCAAGTTCCTTGATCCCTTATCATATCATGTAGTTTCTATAACATTCCTCTGCTCATTCACTCTTTCTCTCTCTCACATACACACAGATGTACAAAACAAACCCCCTAAAACATAAAATGTTCCTATACAGATTATCTGTGATTTATTTTCTCTTCAATTTTTATATGTACCAGTTATGCTAAATCTAGTTAGTTATTCCTCCACTATTCCACTCAGATGTGCTTATCATCATCTCCAATTACCTCATTGCTAAATCCAAAGAAAACTTTTCAAGTATTTGCCTTGATATCTAAAAAAGAATTCCATGTAGTGCACAGTTGTATAACAAACATTCTTTTTTCTCATTCTCATAAAAATACTATAGATTTTCTTTTTTTTTTTTTTGGTTTTGGTTTTTGGGCCACACCCAGCAGTGCTCAGGGGTTACTCCTGGCTGTCTGCTCAGAAATAGCTCCTGGCAGGCCCGGGGGACCATATGGGACACCGGGATTCGAACCAACCACCTTTGGTCCTGGATCGGCTGCTTGCAAGGCAAACACCGCTGTGCTATCTCTCCGAGCCCCTAAAAATACTATAGATTTTCTATAGAGTGATACTACTAGACTTCAAGAGCAAGAAGTAGAGATCACTTTAACACGTAAAAGATAAAAATTATGTAAACCAGGGAAATTAGTCCTATAGAAATATTTAGAGAAGCTATAGGAATTGACTAATTCACAGAATAATACTTTAGAGCTACTTGTCTCTAGACAAGTAATTAATGTTGCTTTAGTTGGAAGTATAATATATCACCTACATATTTTCAATTAATTTTTGAGGATTACAAGTGGAGTGATTCCAAAGAGCTGGCTATGATGTAGTGATGTTCAAGCTCTGTGGTGCAAGAAATTAAAAGGGGCCCATGCAGTGTCTGGGGTCTCCAGGGTAAGACCTGGCATGAACAGGGGTATTCTGGACACATGGACTGATATTGAAAGATCTAATCACAATAAAACTTATCAACTAAGCTCTAGACATTCCCTAACCCTAACTATATAACTGATCCTCATTCTAACACTAACTATAATATTACTGGCATATATTAGTGCTAAAATATGCCAATTCTAAATTTAAAAATGACAATATACATAGCATTCTTTTTTTTGTATAAACACAGAAAAGCCTGACATCTAAAACTAGCACAGACATACTATTACTTCTAACTCCAGGTTAGTCCTAAATCTAATATATCAACAGAGTAACTTGGAGCCAAAAATAGTAATAAAAATGTCAACTAGCCCAAATTTTATAATTGTCCAACAATTCACCTGCATATGCATCTCTGACCAGAGTAATACTTAACATCTAAACCTAACACAATCCCTTCATCCTAAACCTAATCCACAATGACCTGTAAGGATGCCAAAAACCACCCAATCTGGGGCCAGAGTGGTGGCACAGCAGGAGGGTGTGTGTCTTGCAGGCGGCTAACCTAGGATGACCTTGGTTCCGTGCTCCGGCATCCTGTATGTTCTCCTGAGCCAGGAATGATTTCTGAGCACACAGTCAGGAGTAACGCCTGAGCATCACCGGGTGTGGCCCAAAATCAAAACAAAACAAAAAACACCCATCCAGTCTCCAAAATCTGGTGATCTCTCTATACTTAATATTCCCTATACTTAATATTTGGCTATGAACCTGGAAAAAATCTGACACCAAAAATAACCTCCACAAACCTCACTTTATTCCTAGGCTAGTCCCTATTCTCTTTCTTTCAATAGACTAATCTGAACCTAAGACTATACATAAAGCTATCAAGTAGTCCAAATTTAACAGTCACCCAACTCATCACCTGCCTTGAGTCAGTTATTGAACACTACAATACTAACACCTAAACGCTACACAATCTCTAACCCCCACCCCAGTCCTAATCTTCACCCTAAACTTAACCCATAGTAAACCTGACCTGTACTGACCCATTCTCCTAAATTTAATTATTCTCCTATAGTCTTCCTTTATTTTGAAAATGGACACAGAAAAATCTGACACCTAAAACCTCCAGTCATAACCCAACACCAGTCTAGTCCTAAAGTTAATTCTATCACTAGACTAACCCAAAATCATGAATAGGCAGAAATCCATCAACTAGCACAAATGTAACAAAAGCCTTTTGATCTCTGAACACAGAATTATTAACACATAAATGCTACACAATCCCCATTTTCCCTAATCTTGATTTCACCCTAATTCATAATAAGCCTGAGCTGTAGTCATTCAGTATCTTCACATAATAGGCAAAATGGAAACTGTCAACTGACTACAAAGTAGACAGCATCCTCAAGTGAAGATAAAAACATTTCTTATTGCAAATCTTTTTTTAGAATGCAAACATTACTTTTTCAATATTTAAGCAAAATTTTCTCTATGCTAAAACAGTTCTCTTCTTTCTTACCAGCAACTTAAAAGTCTTCACATAAATATCAGTTACTCTGAAGCCAATCCTATTCTACTGCCATTAAAAAGTCAAAGAGGGAGCTGGAGCAGTGGCATAAGCTATAAAGCATCTGCCTTGTGCACTCTAGCCTAGGACAGACCACGGTTTGATCCCTCCTACATGTTCTCCCAAGCCAGGAGTGACTTCTGAGCACATAGTCAGGAGTAGTCCCTGAGCGTCACCAGGTGTGGCCAAAAAAACTAAAAAAAAATTTAAAAAGTCAAAGAGTTGAGGCTGGAGCAGTGGCACAGTGGAAGGGCTTTTCCTTGCATGCCAGGATGGACCACAGGAAAAAAAAATTACCTGTACTAGCTATACTACTTTATCATTAAGCACCAACATATAATTTGGTGGGGGGCACACCCTGTGAAGCTCAGGAGTTACTCCTGGTTATGCACTCAGAAATCACTCCTGGTTTGGAGGACCATATGGGAAGCCAGAAAAATCAAGCCAAGGTCCACTCTAGGCTAGTGCAGGCCTTATTGCTTGCGCCACCACTCCGGCCCCACCAACATATAATTTTTAATATCTTCACTTTACTAAAATTGTATGCATATACCAGTGAGTTAAATATCAACCAAATGTCAATTCCCTTTGTCTGGCTATTTAGTAGAATTGATTTTCAATAGCCAGTGATCTTGCCTTCAATATCTCCTACACAGGTTTAATGATTTCCAGCTCTAATTCCCTGTGTTAATATTTGACTCTTACTTGGAACTGAAACTCCTCCACAAAAGCAGTCTCCAAACATTCACACTAAGTGATCACACTAAGTCAGTTGAATCCCAGGGTTCGATTCCAATTCCTGTACTGTACTCACTTCCCTAGCATATTCATGTTGTCACTTCCTGTAGTTTCTTATCCATTCCTGTTTCAAACCCAAAAGATTTCTTGCTTAAATAAGCATGTCAATACCTTTAAAAGCAATGTCCTTATGGGAAGTTGAGAGTTATGTCTAAGTATTTTGGAAAGCCAGATAAAAGATAAGAACTTAAAACTGTGTAGAATTTCAATGAGGAGCACTGTTATAAATAACAGTTTCACAGAAGTAAATTTTCAGTTACTGTTATCAGATCACTAGAAGCTAGATCAGTCAAAATTGAAATATTTTATAAGAAAATTCAGAATAGTTATGGATAGCAAATATTTATTATATATAGCAAGCTTCCAGGAAACTCTTAAATTGCCTTTTTGTCTTTCTTTTCTTTATATTTTGGTCAGAGAACCATTCACATTTCTAAGGATCAAACCCAGGTTAGCTGCAAGCAAGAGCCCATCTGCTGTACTATCACTTAAGCCCTCTATATGCTTAGACTTCATGACTTTTAATGTATCAATGAACTGTTTCTAATAAAATTATAATTTTATAGAAACAATATATAGTTAAATAGACAATCCCTTTGATTACATACCATGTCAGATAAAACCATACTTTATTCAAAACCATATTGACTTTATTCTTTTTCCTAGGAAACTAGGAAGCAATTTCTTACATTACAAGATGAAATATTATTTAATAAATATTTTCAAGATGAGTTCATCTCAAGTCTGTACCTTTTATCAGAACAGGACTAGTTGGGTGCAATTTTCCCTCATTCAAAGATGAGGTAACACTCAAGTTAAGAATCTTGTCTGAGATTACATTTCTTATAAGAAGTGAAGCAGGATTTTGGAAGTACAACAGAAATATAACTGGATTCAAAATTCATTTTCTTCTAACTAATATTATTTATAATCATTACTGCCCATGTAAAATGAACTTAATACTTTGTATGCTAAAGTACTATTGATATCATTTGCTTCTAATTTTGAATGAATTATTTAAAAATATTAACTAAATTTGCTATCATAATATTTTTAAACATGTAGCTTAACATGTACCTAAAGTCATTTAATATGTGCATAATTCTTTAGATAGTTCAAATAATTTCTGGTAGGCACTATTATTAAACATAATTTTTTAACTTTTAAAACTCTTAGTCATCAGTAATTTAATGTCACATGTTTAATAAAATTAGACAGCTATGTCAAAAAAAGAAATTAAGACAAAACATATCCTGTATTATAAAATGAGCCAAAACTTCATTCTAGTTCTAAGCTAAAAATAATTCAAATTTGGTTTTAAAGAAAAAGTTGATAAATCTTAACAAAAACCTGTTACTTAGCTATTTAGATTGCTCTTCAATCAATATCCTAATTTACAAACTAATTTAGAAAGAATATTAAGGAAACCATTAAGATTAACCTGATAAGACTATCGGAATATTTTCTGATAATTGGTATTCTCAGCCTATAAAGCCAAACTTATTATGAGACACTGGTGATTGCATTTAAAGTTATTATTTAATTAAACAGCAACTTTCAAAATCACTACTCTTTACTTTTGTTTAACTCAAATTAAGGACTGTTACACATGATGGTATTGAGTTGTTTTACAAGGAAGAGGGTTGGGCAACACCCAGTGATGGCTCTGTACACAGGGATCTCTTCTAGTGGTGTTCTGGGATCATATGGGATGCTGTAGATTGAACACGGGTCAGTCACATATAAAACAAGTGCCTTACCTGCTGTACTATCTCTCTGGCCCTAAGAACTGTTCATTATTAGTCTGACACAGATAACTTTGAACAAACCTTATATTGCTAATTATTTAATATTAGAAAACCATGAAATTAATTAAGTTAAATGACACACACTCATAAACTTCTAGCTTTAATACTAGAATGAAAATTAACTAGTCAGTACAGATTGTAGGCTGAAGCCTAGGCTAGGGTCTTTCTTATTGGTCCCAGGATAAATTCTGCCCAGCTATGGTTGTCTAAAATAAGTCTTCTGCAGTTAGCGATCTTGGTTTTTGCACAGATCAAAGAAGGACATGTCTTCTGATTTCATCTTACCGTTAGGTAATGAGATAAGACAACCTGCTCTTACTTAGTTCAAGTTGTTGATGTCATATTTCCTCATTGTCAGGATGTCATATCAAAACTGGCATATGTTGGTGCCAGAACAGTACTAAGGATTTCCCGGGGGAAGTTTGGTTCCTGGTGTTGTTGCAGAGAACTGTGTCAGTTCTTCTATGTCTGAGATCTAGGGTTCGGGATTGGACAGTCACTGTCTGATCACATGGACTCTAAGTTGGGTCTACATGACACATGTTCAGGGTGGAAGGTGCCCCTGTATTATAAAGTGTGAGTTCTTATCCCTAGTAGATAATAGCTTGTTTCTATACATAACCAAGATCTCTAATTCCAGAGGTCTGATTTTAACAACTGCAACTGAGCAGAACTTCTGGAAACATAATAAAAGACTTCCCTAGGCTTCGTCCTAGGATCTGTGCAAAAACCAAGACCACTAATTACAGAAGACTAATTAAAACAACAGTGATGGAATAGAACTTCTAGAACTGTAAAGAAAGACTCTATCCTACGCTTCATCCTACGACTGGTGCAAATATCAAGATATCTAGTTAGAGAGGCCTTATTTTATCATTCACAACTGAGTGGAAAGTTTTCTGACACCATATGAAGACCTGGGGTGTGAAAAAGAATATGTACAGAGCCTGTACCAAATCTACAATAAGCTAGAGACAGAGGGAACCACTTATACTAGCAGCCTGAGGGGCAAAGGAGAAGAATATGGATGCATACTGGGAACAGGATTGAAGTAAGGACATCACTGGTGGTGGGAATGCCCCAGGCTTAATGCTGCTGTGTACCTAATATATTACTGTGAAAGATTTGTAATCCACTTAGATCACAATAAAAATTATTAATAAAAAATAAATATGTCACTGAGGGAAGAAAAGAAAATATGTACTAACACTATAAAATTAAGAACAGATAAATATTCTAAATATTTTTCAAAAAACACAATTCAAGAATTGAAGAAAAATTAGTGAAATAAACTTTCACTAACACAAAAATAGTATCCTTCTTAAACACTATTTTTACCTATTCTAGAAGACTAAATAACAAAATAATGGAAGGAAATACAGAAAACCAAAAATTGGACAGGAGAAAAAAACACCATCATCTAAAAATAATATGTTTATTTAATGTGAAAGGCCAATATATTTAACTAAAAGATATGATAAACTTTTACAGAAACTGTAAAACTGGAGCAATAACACAGCAGGTAGGGTGTTTGCCTAGCACATAGCAGACCTGGATTTGATCCCCGGCATCTCATGGTCCCCTGAGCGTGCCAGGGGTAATTTCTGAGTGTGGTGCCAGGAGTAAGCCCTGAGCACTGTTGAGTGTGCCCCAAAACAAACAACCAAACAAAAACTTTGACAGAAACGGTATAGATATATAACTATGCAAGGAAGACACAGGAATTACTTTTCCTCATAGAGATTAACAACTAATTTACAAGCAATAGAAGAATCAATCACTTCTAATATAACTAAATTAAACAATATTTAGAAATCAACTTTAGGGGCTGGTGAGGTGGCAGTAGAGGTAAGGTGTCTGCCTTGCAAGTGCTAGCCAAGGAAGGATCGTGGTTCAATCCCCCGGCGTCCCATATGGTCCCCCCAAGCCAGAGGAAATTTCTGAGGGCTTAGCTAGGAGCAACCCCTGAACATCAAATGGGTGTGGCCGAAAAAAAAACAAACAAACAAAAAAAACAAAAAAAAAAACAAAACAAATACCGAAATAAACTTTAAAAATGTATGGTATCTGGGGCCAGAGAGGTGGTGCTAGAGATAAGGTGTCTGCCTTGCAAGCACTAACCAAGGAAGGACCACGGTTCGATCCCCTGGTGTCCCATATGGTCCCCCCAAGCCATGGGCGATTTCTGAGCGCTTAGCCAGGAGTAACCCCTGAGCATCAGACGGGTTTGGCCCAAAAAAACAAACAAAAAATGTATGGTATCTGAGTAAAATACTAGCTTTAAGTTTTCTTACTGAGGAACACAAAAGACATAAAACATAAAAAAAAGACACACCATGTGCTTGAGCTAAAAACCTAAATGAGTATATCAATTATTTAAATGTCAATAGTTGACAGAGTCCCAGTTAAAATATCATTTAAAAAATTAAGCCATGGCAAATGAAATAAACTCTTGAACTCTCAATAGAACTGAGATTACTACTGGGATTACTGAGGGAAACATGGGCAAAGGAAGTGGGAATAATATCAACACGACTATAAAAATATTAAAAAGAAAACTTACAGAGCCAGACCAATAGTGAGTAGGGCAATTTCCTTACATGCAGCCAACCCAGGTTCTATCCATGTTGTCATATGGACCACCAAGGTTCATAGAGAGTGATCCCTGAGTGCTGAATCAGGAAAAACCACTGAGAATTGAGAAATATACCACCCCCCAAATTTTTTAAAGAATAAACTAGGGGCCAGAGCGATGGTGAGGAGTGGTAAGACATCTTCCTTGCCAGAGCTAGACTAGGACAGACTGGGGTTCAATCCCCAGAGTCCCCATATGGTCCCCTATGCCAGGAGCAATTTCTGAGTGCATAGCCAGGAGTAACCCCTGAGCATCAGTAGGTGTGCCCCCCCAAAAAGGAAGAAGAATAAAACTAAACTAGGTAATTCTAAAAAAAATTATATGTAAAACAAATATGCAAGAAACATCAGAATATATGCAGCAGAAGGAAAACTCTCCAGATATTAAAATCTAAGGATTAGAGAGATAGTACAGTGGGTAGAGTGCTTGCCTTACATTTAGTTGACTCGAATTCCACCCTGGGTACCCCGAATTGTTCTTCCATGCTCACTAGGAGTGAACTATGAGCAGAACCAGGAGCATGCCCTAAGAACTGCTGTATGTGGCCCAAAAACCACCATAAAATAAAAATATGAAAATAAAATCTTCCCTAAAACTACAGTAATTAAGAATGTGTTTTTTTCTTTTAGCCCATGTGCTCCGAAATATAGATATAAATATAAATATATAGTTTGCTGGTCTCTATGTCTCTTTGCTTAGTGTTCAAACTTTATTCTGTCTTGAATCTGCATTTCCTCTTTATCTCTCCTCATGTCTTTCTAAACAAATTTTATTGAGTAAAACTGTCTTCCTTCTCTCCTCTCACATCTTTCTTTTCTTTTAAACTTTATTTATGTATTTATTGGTTTGGGGCCACACCCAGCAGTGGTCAGAGGTTAAACCTGGCTCTGTACTCAGAAATCACCCCTGAGGGGCTAAAATCATGGCACAGCTGTAGGGTGTTTGCCTTGCACACAGTGACTGAGGACAGATTCGATCCTAGGATCATCCTAGGGATGACCTAGGACCTAGGACATCGTTCAATCCCCCAGAGTCCCATATGGTCCCCACGCCAGAAGAGATTTCTGAGCACGGAGTCAGGAATAACCCCTGAGCATCACTGGGTGTGCCCCCGCCAAAAAAAATTGCTCCTGGCAGACTGAAGGACCATATGGGATGCTGGGAATCACACCTGGTCCCTCCCTGGTCAGCCGCTTGCAAGGCAAACGCCCTACCACTGTGCTATCTTTCCAGCCTCTCACATATTTTATATTTTTTCATGTCATATTAAATAAAATTTAAGTAAATTTTATTTAAAATAAAATGATCTGGGGCCAGAGTGATACTGTAGTAGTAGGACATTTGCCTTGCATATTGCTGACCCAGGACGGACAGCGGTTTGATCCTCAGTGTCCCATATGATCCCCCAAGCCAGGAGAGATTTCTGAGTGCATAGGCAGGAGTAATCACTGAGCGTCACTGGGTGTGGCCCAAAATTTAAAAAATAAAAAGATCTTGTTTCACTTTAAAAAAATGTTCTATTACAGTCCCATGAGATAGTACAATTGGTTTTTTCCTTACAAATAACTATCCCATATGCCTAGCACTCCATATGGTACCCTAAGCCCCAGGGAGAGTGAGACCTGATCCCAGATTTCTGAGCATAGTTGGGTATGACCCTAAAACAAAAATAAACAAATAATGTAATCTTTATGCAAAGCTAAAAGCTATATTAATAAAATAGTGGTGCCAAATCCAGAATTTTATCTGATATACACAGCAATGTATAAGTTAAAAACAATACTTCAAATGAGAGGAGATTATTTAACAGAAACTTTTCAGACAACAGATATATATACATATATATAATCTTGACATATATATAATTTATGTAAATTAAATTTACATATAACTTAACTTGTTCACAGAATAAATGACAACATAAAATACAAGTATATCAAACAAACATAAAATATGAAAAACATATTAAACATAAAGATCAACAATATGAAATAAGTAAATTTATATACTCAGTAAAGGCACTATAAATGCAGAAACCAAAGGGAAAAATAAATATTTTTTGGAAAAATAAATTTAACTACACAAAAATCAAGACTTATAAGAAATAAAATCAATAAAATTCTTTAAGAGTAATTTATTAAAATTCTAATTCTTAGGCGTTTTATTTAGCATTTTTATTTTTTTTTGTTTTTTGGCCACACCTAGTGACGCTCAAAGATTGCTCCTGCCTATGCGCTCAGAAATCGCTCCTGGCTTGGGGGACCATGTGGAACATTGGAGGATTGAACCACAGTCCATCCAAGACTAGCGTGCACAAGGCAGATAGATGTCTTACTGCTTGCGCCACTGCTCCAGCCCCTATTTAGAATTTCTAATAGGAAATTATCCAACTGAGAGGTAGCACAGGAGGAAAATGGCATGACTAGAAGGAAGTTTATTGCAAGATATTTTTATTAGCAGAAATTGACCACAAAATGTCAATAGATGTACTAATTCTCTAGTTAAGATTAGTCACACAATTAATAACATGTTCTTAAGATGGATATTAAGCCAAGTTTGAAATATTGAGTCCGTTAAGAAATTTTAGCATATGAAAATCTCTAAGACACTCAGTATATGACTGCATGGTATATTATTTTACTATTACTGATGATATATCATGTATATAATTACTGATGATTAAACTAAATTATACAGGATAAATCTCAAGAGATATAATGATATTTAATATGTAAATCTGAACACATATACTCACATAAAGCATACTATGAAGTATACACAACCATTAATAATTGCCTTTAATTTTTTTAAAAAATACTCTGTGCTGGGGCTGAAAAGATAGCATGGAGGTAGGGCATTTGTTTTGCATGCAGAAGGATGGTGGTTCGAATCCCAGCATCCCATATCCCCAAGCCTGCCAGGAGTGATTTCTGAGCGTACAGCCAGGAGTAACCCTTGAGCGCTGCCAGGTGTGACCCCACCCCCCCAACAAAAAGGACTTTGTGCTATTTGTATTTTTCTAATTCACAAATAATTAGAAAAAAAGGGGGGATGCACTATCATTGCCCAGGGGACCATGTGGTGTTTAGGATTGAACAAGGATGCTGACATGTAAAGAATGAGCTCCAATTCCTGGAACTATCTCCTTGGCCCTGGAATAAATTGTTTCTATAAAATTTAAGTCTTAAGTAAATAACATTGGTAGTGAAGAATTATTCTCCTTTTAAACATCTAAATGTTTCTGTGCTATTTTCTTGTGTATGTGAGTCTAAGAGGAGTCTTGTAAACTGATGGAGTTATAAAAATTTTTCCTAGGCAAGAAAAGACCTGATTTGGGATTAAAAAGACAAAAAGACTTAAGCTTGGTTGTTTAAGCCCAAGAGATCCTCTTTGATCACATTTCTCTTTCTCTTTCTCTTGCTCTCTCCTCTCTGCTTTCTTTTTTAATTCTAGAAAAGTCAGAGTTCTCTTGAACAAGTATTTCCTCCCTTTCTCTCCTCCACATCTTTAAAACTAAATTTTGTTCCATAAAAACTATTTTGTTTCAATAAAAGAAAAAAAGATAGCATGGAGGTAGGGCATTTGCCTTGCATGCAGAAGGCTGGTGGTTCAAATCCCGGCATCCCATGTGGTCCCCCGAGCCAGCCAGGAGCGATTTCTGAGTGTAGAGCCAGGAGTAACCCCTGAGCACTGCCGGGTATGACCCCCCCCCAAAAAAAAAACCAAAAATGAAAACACAAACCAAAAGAGAAAGAGGCAGAAATATTTTTTAAATAGTTTTCTATTGGGGGGGGGGCTGCCAATCTGCACATTAAAAGGGACAAGAAGAAAAGGTATTGTAGATCCCAAGATTATAAGACACAGAAATGTGAAAGCTGTTGGGAAATATAAATATAAAACAGACACTCCCCTTTTTTGGACGATCACTCCCTGTGGTTCTCAGGGTGGCTTTCTCCTGGATGTGTCTTCAAAGATCACTCCTGGTGATACTTTAAAAACCAGATACAGTGCTATGGATAAAAATGGGGTTAACACCAAGCCAGGCAAGAGCTCTACCCTTCCCACTGTATTATGGCTCCAGTCCTCAGACTCCCTTAAAAAAAAAAAAAAAACTTGATATAAACACCATGGTTACAATGTTGTTCATAATACAATTGGGTTTTTTTTTCCAGTTATAAAGTTGTTCATGATGAAGTTTCAGCCATACCATATACAACACCCTTTGCCAGTGCATATTTTCTGCCACCAATGTCCCCAGTTTCCTTCCCGTCCTCCCCACTGCCTTCTCCCTTGTCTTCCTCTTGGGCAGATATTTTTCTTCTCTCTCTTTCTCTCCTCCCTTTTCCCCCTTCTATCTCTTTCTTGCCCCTTTTAACCCCCCAACCAGTTTTTTAGAGTATACTGTATGAGGCCACAACACTTCAGAGCCCAAAACACCACACTTTCTTAAAGGCAGTAAGCCTTTTCATCAGAAATTGCAAGTTCTCCAGACATCCCTAAGAAAATGGTCTCTTAATTATTTTTTTACATTGTATTTTGATTACAAGTATGTAAATTGATAGTGGTAGCTATTAAAAAGCTGTTTTTATTACGAATCAATAACAAAAAATAAGACAAAAATGTTAATAAATATTAGTAGTCCTACTATCCATACCTGCCATAAGGCAGACAAGTTAAATATAATACTAAACACACATATTTGTAAAATTTTAAGCTCCTGATTTCCTTCTTTTCTGAAGGGGTAAATTTTAGGGTGTAGAGGTGACAGGTAGGACTTGAATGAGTTAAATATTCCAAGCAAGATAAAAGTTGTCTAATTATTTTTCCTCCCAGAAGAGACTGAAATGAGAGTTCTCTAGAGCAGAAGTGGTGGATTTGAGGAAGTGTGAATCATGACCCATTGGGAAGAAGATCGCTTGGGGCACATTTACTGAGCTGGTGACCATTATGGCAAAGGTCAGCCCATCCCAACTGAGATTCTCTGAGAATTGCAGCCTGGCCCTCTGCAGCTGTGCTACTCTAGGGTGGGGAGTAAGAAATACCTTTGGATCAATAGAACAAGTTCCTTTTTGGTTGAGGTTGTTGAGGACATTAATTCCCTGCAACTCCAGGCTGCTCTGTTCAATCCTCAGAAAACACTTAATACATAGCTAATGCTTCTGGAGGGAAGCTATCAGTAGACCAAGAACAACCCACAGCAGCTACTAACAACCTCAATGTAGAAAATGTCAGACTATGCAAACGTGTCCTAAAACACTGAGGGCCATTGATTGTTATGTCCTTAATCCTGTCTGCTAATTCTGGGATTATTTCCATGGGAGACCCAAGAAATGTGGAGGGCTGCAGTCTGGCTATGAATCAGTCCTTCCTTTCTGCTTTCCCTGAGCTCAGTCTCCAGCATCACTTTCCTGGAACAAACACACTGTCACTGAGTGGAGGGATGAAGATCCTACACTAAGGGTGAGTAGATAAAAGCCTGAACCCAGGGAGTTTCCATTGAGCAGAATGAAAAATCAACGAAACAAAATTCAACACTATTTTATATGAAGCTACAAGTCTCATTTGTGGCATTTCTTAAGGGCAGTGTTTGTCACAGTGTGGAAGATAGTGTACATCCCCCCCCCCCCAAATTCTCTCCATTATGTGCAGTGGAGCCACCTCTGCCTATGGCCAGAGCAGGAGCTGTATTTCCTGCCCCTTTGACACCTACTTATTGAAAAGGTCCTTGCCTCTCTCATCCATTATACCTCTGGTTATTTCTCAGGGGTTCTGCTGGCCAGAAGTATGGACACTTGCCTATTTTTTCAAGGAGACACCTCCCTGAATATATATTTTCAAGCAGGTTCATCATTTTTCACCCTTACACTATTCCCTTTTCAGAGGTAGGTCTATGCTATGTGCCTAGTGATCAATAGTTATTTCTAGTCATTGCCTACCTCTGCCACTTGGGACAGCTAAATTAATTTCCACAGTTATATTTTCTTTTCCTTCCTTTTTAAAAATTTAAGCAGTCCAAGTTTTGAACCCAGGACCTCAAACATGGAAGCCAAGTCCTTTACAGACAAGTTACATCGCTATCAATTATCCATTTACTTTTAATGTTTGAAAGTCAAATTGCCTTTTCTCCTCTTTTTTAATTTATTTAAAGAAAATGTGTCACATAATTGACAGTACTGATCATAATACATTTGTTTCAGAATACAAGAAAATGAAGTTGTTAAGAAATGGAAAGGGAATAGAGAATTTAAAAAAAAAAGGAAAAAGAAGGGGAGAGAGTTCATTAGCAGTTATAGTTGTGAAAGTCGAAGGCTTAGTATGCACCCCTTTTTTAGAGATGGTGTGTGGGTGGGTGGCAGTTGTCGTTTGCATAGGTATAGCAAAATATGGAAGAAATTGGAAAGAAAGACCTTTGGCCTAAAAAACAGGGCGATCTTACCCCCAATGTATTTTGGCATAAGACCAACTCAAGGCTCCAGGCATACTCAGTTGTCCAACCCCCTACTCATTCTCGGTTGTCAGCTCTTCAGCATCACAGTTGTTGCTGTCAGGTTTCTGTAGTTATAGATCCTGGTTTCTATACATGTCCTATGTCGAAGACCGGTGGTGTGTAGTGTCTTCTAGTTCTGTCTCACTCATCATCATCACCAGAGAATCCTGCCCTAAAAGCAGACTGTTGCTATTGCCCAGTTGTCAGGGTGATGTAAGAACTGTCTTTGGAGTAAGTCAGTGTCATGGCAGTAGTGGTAGAATTTATGTTCCTGGTGCTGGTGTAGGAAACCATGTTTGTTTCTGTAGGTGGTATCCATGGTTCAGGGATGAATGTTCAATGTCCAATCAACTGTAGTCTACAAGTCATTATGCCAAGTGTTTAGGATGTATGATCCTACTGCAGTATAAAAATTTTTGTGTTCCCATCTCTATGAGATAAGGACTTGTTTGCATCTGTCAACTTTTCCCGTTTTAATGTGCCTATGCAAAAAGAGACAATGCCACAAGAAATAATTACTAGTGCATGTGGCAGGCCAAGATGTCAAGACCAACAGTCCCTAGAGCCTTTTGCTTACATGAACTCTAAACAGAGATTTGTTTACTAGTATTCTGTACTGAAGGGATCTCTAGGATAGGGGAAATTGTCACTACATGAAAAGATATTCGATAACGGGCCCAGAGAGATAGCACAGCGGCATTTGCCTTGCAAGCAGCCCAGGACCTAAGGTGGTTGGTTCGAATCCCGGTGTCCCATATGGTCCCCTGTGCCTGCCAGGAGCTATTTCTTAGCAGACAGCCAGGAGTAACCCCTGAGCAACGCCGGGTGTGACCCAAAAACCAAAAAAAAAAAAAAAAAGATATTCAATAATAGTTATGCCTATTAAAGAGGTGTATCTAAAAAACTATTCAAAGGAAATTTATATGTTCTCTTTAATTCTTTTGAAATAGGCAGGGAAGGGATAAGATCCAGGGCATAGCTTCAACCTGTGATTTGGTTTTGTGGAGTCTATGGAAGATGGCTCCCAGAAGTCTCAAGTCAGGAAGTGTCTTCAAGCAGGGGATTTTTCAAATATAGTAGCAAATCAAATCTAGGAACAAGCAAAAGTGTCATGCTACGCAGCATAGACACCTCCATTTTAGGGGAAGCACACCTCCAGATGTATCTATTATGTATCTATTATGATTTTCCTGGAGAGTGAGCTGATATTCCCCCAAGAAATATTTTACCCAGCAGGCCCGTTGGTGGACATTAATTATACCCCCTACATGGATTACTGGCAATACTTCCTTATGTTTCTTCCTCCCTTTTAGCTCTGGTTTCTTTTCACCTGTATTGGCTAATTTTTATTATGTATATATTAGGGCCTGCCTTTTGTCAATGCAGAAATGCCTTTCATACCAGAGACTTGTATATATATTTACCAACATGGGAGAGTAAAATTGTTTCGTATCTATTGAAGATGCGGGTCCCCATAGAATTTATTTTGTGTGGTTTCATTATTTTATATTTGGCCACTCTTGCTCCCGCTTCCCTCTTGTGATTTTGTCCCCACTAGAGATGCTGAGATGCTGCAGCACAAGAGTCCATGGTGAAGGGAGATGAAGGAAGGGGGGCCACCAAGAGCAAGTCAGTGGCAGCAAACTGTCAGTTTCTTCTCATGCTAAAAATCTATCTTTTCTCTTTGGGAGCTGGCTGGCATCTGGCTGGGCTGGGAAGAATGTTCTGCTTTGTGAGGAGACAAGGACTGAGAGTAAAAATAAGGTTAAATGTGGAGAAATAATATGAAGGGATAGAAAATGGTTTGTAAGGTGGTATGCAAAAATAAAGGGGAGGAGGAAAGGCTGTCTATGACAACACTATACTATGTAGACATTATATCTATTATGGACAAAAATTAGACTGACATTGATATGGCATACATAGACATTCATGCGTGGACATCAGCAGCCAGAGGATAGATTCATGGATTATATTTGAAAAGCTTTCCCAGGTTATGTGGGTCAGGACACTTAAAGAGAAGAAGGGGGAAAAAAGTAAAGCTGACAAGTCAACTGTAAAAGGTTTTCCTTTATTCCCCCCACTCCCCCCCCCCTTTTAGGCCGATCATGTTTGGTGAGGGAAAACTAGATTGAAGAAAGGCTTCATATCTTAAATTGTATGTGGAGCATTCTTAAGAACAGTCATGGTTTTCAAGTCTAAATAACCAGGTGACATGGTAGAGAGCACTGTCTGAGGAGCCTATACCATGAAATTGATATTATATCTATTACAGATGAACATTAGACAGCCATTATATGGTGAACATATATACTCATGCGATCAATCCATGGGTTACAGTTAAAAAGCAGATCCAGGTGAGATGGGACATAAAATTACAAAAGGGAGAGAGAAAGAAGTGGTTAAAGCCTGCAAAGGTTTTCCATTTTCTGGTCCAATCCTGTTTGGTGAGGATACTCTTTACTGAGGAAAGGCTACCTGTAATAGACTGTATGTAGCGCATTCTAGAAAATATGTGATGTGGTAATGAGAATTGTATAGGGAGTATATACTATGTATTATTATCCAGTGGGTCTTGCACATTCCGTTTCCTTTCCTAGAGGCAACTATAATAATGAGCATTATGGTATCATGGTAGACTAACAACACAAGCGATTTTGGGAAAGGGACTAATGAGAAAGCTCTTTTGTAAGGCCTCTGAAGGCCCCAGAACTGGAGTCCTTCTGCCCAGGTCCCCTGCCTCAGTAAAGGCCACGCAGTTCCCAGATGAAAATGGATTCATTTAATAGTGACACTGGGACCCGGGAACCTGCTGGGCTCTCCTCTTCTTTTAATATTTTTCCTCATAGCTTACCATATCTATGAAGTCATATTGATGTGTTTAGGAAGTAGAAGTAAATGTAGGCAATCTGTGCTGGGGATTAAAATAAAGAAGAATAATTTAGCCTGGTCCATATTCTCCAGGAATCCACATTTTTAAAAAAAGACAACAAAATAATAGCATTCTGGTAGGAATTCCCCCAAAATTCCCTTACTCAATCAAGGAAGTAACAATATTTGGGGGAGGGGAGTTTGTTCTCTGAGTTTACTCCCAGACATCACCATGACTAGAAATCTGAAAGCAGGAAGGGACTATTAAATTGTCTCCTTTTAGATTTACCAATTTACTAAAGGCAAAATATTCCAGTTTTGGATGATCCATTGAGATGGATTTCCTGAAGTGAATCACTTTCCAAATTTAAATTTAAACAGTGGAAACAAACTCGTTCATCACCAAGACAGGAAGTCTTGGCTGGAATTCTGGACATCTGTGAAGAACCATGAAAATCTAAAGGATCTTCTCTTCTCACAGAAAGAAAAGGCTACTTGAACTGACAAACAGCTGCTACAGCTTATGTAGGGTAGAATACACAAACACAAAGCCAAAAAATGAAGGTAAAAGGGAAGAAAGCAGTACACAAGAAAATATTGAGACATGCATCTGTCATTTGTATACTAGATTGTTACTCACATCTAAATATACCTAATGATACTGGAAAGGGTAAGGCTGTGAAAATCACTTACCTTGCATTTAGTTCTGAGCAGTAGGTACTAATACCATACCCAGAACTATCCCTCCTCTATTACTATGCTATTACTGATATGTATAACTTGCGGTAATCTTCTATAAAAGAAACATACGGAGAAAAAGCACTGCATGCAAACTAGATTACTTGTTTGTACTTGTGATTCCTTTGTCACCTTCTCTGATGCACAGCTATGTTAGACACAAGACTCAGCATGTACCTGCCAACAAAATTTAAATACATGCTCCACTCTGACAAGGAAACGATTCTACTTATAGAGAAATAATAAGGAAAATAATGCCTTTTCTAGTATTTCTGATGACAACATAGCCTGATTGTCACCTTATCTACATCCCTGCTAGTGTTTGTTTTACATTGGTGGAAACAAGAACAAAATAAAATATAATAATCTTTTATTTCATTGGAAAAACACTCTCAGCCTTTGCCATTATAAGAAAGATAGGAGAGATCAAGAGGAGACAAAGATAGACTATTCACCTTAGTTTAAAGGATCAGTCTTTTATTTAGATCATGGGAATGGGCTCTTCTTTCAACTGTCAATTACCATGTAGTCACTGAACTTAGTGAGTGGAAGACCAAGCAAAACCCAGGAACAGTAAAATACTATTATCTGGTCCTTCTTCTTTTAAACATCCTCCATTTTCCATGTAACACCACAATGAGAAACAGACTGAGGAATTAGACCAGATACTAAAGTTAGGAAGAGGGCCAGGGTAGGAACCCCAGTCACCAGCTGGGCCTTTTAATGGTTAAAGTCTTTTGATCATCACCTCGACTTTCACACTACTGAGAGTCATTTCTTATCCAGTGTTAGGGTCAGCGTTAAAGTTGGGCCCTGGCAGAAGGTGAAATGAATATTAAGTTGAAGGTGAACGTTAGTTTTAGAGTAATGGTAGGGTTAGGCCTAGGGTGAAGGTTATACTTAGGTGTAGTAGTAGAGTTAGGATAAGGGTTAGGCTAAGCCTTAGGGTCTGGGTTAGGTTTATGCCCCAGTAGAGGTGAGATCCAAACTTAGGGTTAAATTAAATGTTAGGTTAAGGAAAATGGTGAGGGTTATTCTTATGGCTAGAGTTAAATTTAGACTTAAGTTTAGGGTTAGGGTTATCCATTAACCTAAATCAAAAATGCACTCTCACTCAACTTTCATTTCCACCTTCTACTAAGACCTAACTCTAACACTGATAACCCTAGTCCAAACCCTAAACCTATGCCTAAATTAATCCTAACCTTAGACACAATAACATAATTACACTTACCATATATGCCCTAGTATAAGCCAAGTTTTTCTGCACAAAATCTGTGCCAAAAACCCCGAACTTGGCTTATACTTGGGCCATACAAGTTATTTGATTCAGTGTGTGCTCACCAAATCAAATGTACAGTCTCCAGTTGTCTGGAGTTCTGCCGTCTGCTGGAGGGGTGGTGATTCAGCTCAGTCCACATGCCAAGGCTGAGCTGAAGAGGTAGGCAGCTGAACTGAACTGAATGCCACTGAACTATTTAACCCACAATATTCAATGGCACATTTAATTAAGTGAAAAACCCATTTAAGGCAGTAAAGTCGTGTAAATAAATGTTTATAAATCCTGAATCCTTATAATCAGGGGTTATGGAGTAAAAGGATTCAGGATTTTTAAATGTTTATTTACAATGATTGACTGTCTTAAATGTTTTATTCACTTTATTAAAGTTGCCATTGAATATTGTGGGATAAATAGTTCAGTGACATACAGTTCAGTTCAGCCATCTACCTTCTCAGGCACCTATCTGTTAACTATGTGTTAACGTGGTATGTTAATGGTAGACAGTAAACCAAACAATCATGTATTGTAAATATAACATGTATTTATTTATTTACTGATTCCTCAATTATTGTAATTGTTTTGGGAATTTATTTTTATTTTTGAAATTTAGCAGTGGCTGCTGCATTTTCCACCTTGGCTTATACTGGCGTCACTAAGTTTTCTCAGTTTTTAGGGTAAAATTCGGAGGGTCGGCTTATACTCAGGTTAGCTTATACTGAGCATATACAATAACCTAACATACACTATCACTTTAATTTTTATCATCAGTTTCTGCCATAGCCTAAATCTAATCTTAACCTTAACTATACCTAAAACTCTATCCCTAACTCACTCATAACCCTAACTCTAACTCTACCACTAGGCCTAATCCTTACCTCTAGCCCTAACCCTATTATTCTAAATCTAACATTTATTTTCACCTGGCCTTTTCACTGCCTATTATTTTGTGGCCTAACCTTAACTCTATTCCTAGCCCTGCCATTAATCCTATTAGGACAATTTTCTGAGCTTTTGTGAGTGACATTTTGTAAATCAACAGTTACCTTAATTTTGAAGGTAGACTGATTTTCTGATGGATGAGAAAAAAAGTAGTAGAGAGAAGAGGAAGGATTAACTTTAGTTAAATATAACAATTGGAAAGGTGAAATTGGTCTTTCTAAGGCTTAAGTAACTATAGACAGGAAACTTTCAGATAGCTTTGCAGTGTTTGAATACTCAGTAACTATTTCTCAGTATGTGTGTCTAGGTGTGCTGATAAGTATGTTTTAAATTGAGGTCTGAGCTACAGATCCAAATTTTGGACATGTCAATATATGAATGATACTTCAAAGAGGAACAGAATTAGTAAAAACTTGCATGGGTTGACATTAATCTGGTGCATGAACCACATCTCCAAGAACTGAAGGACAGTCTTGAAGATTTGGTGAAACGTATTGGGGGTGGTGACAATAGCACATGTATTGGGAAGAACCCATGAACATTCTTTTTCTGTTACTATAACTGGAAGTGAGTGTTTAGGTAGAAGGTAGGGGAAAATTGATAAAGGATTAAGAAGCAAAAATAAAGATAAAATTTCCTGGCCAAGGATAATGAAATCAACTGCCCAGCAAAGACTTTACAAGTGAATAAATCTACTGACTGAATTTAAAACAAAACAATCATAGTAATCAGTGATTTTACCTAAATATAATTTTTTGTGCAGATGTAATTATAGAGAATATGGGTTGATCAGGATTGGGTTCTGTCAAATGAGTAAGATAAGGAAGAAACTTTGAAGATGGTAAAATTTTACAAAGTCAAGAAATTCTCCATATTACCACTCATGCTAAAATATTATTCTTTCTTGCTGAGTATTTTATTAATTGTAGCATTGCATGCATCTTTGTTTTCAATTAATAAGTATATTTTCAATAATAATGCTAGAAACTCATATTTTAGTTGGTACCAACCATGTTTTAGACACCTTCTGAGCACTTTGCTAATATTTTAATTCATTCTTCATATTGATCCTATTGACAGAGAATTTTATTATCTGCTCTTTCCAGATGAAAGCACTGAAGCCTACAGAATAAACTTGCTTAAAAATTAGAGAGTAGTAGCAGAGATATAAATCCAGTATGAGGTGCCGGAAGCAAAGCTACTAATCAAACTGTGTAACTGGCATGATTTGACAACAGTTATCTAGCAGAAAGAAAGACATACAGTTTAATTAATAAATGAGTAAAGAAAACATATCCCCATGCAATGAGGGAGGATTACATTTTAGGTTAATACAAAGCATTTAAGCCTTGGAAATTCATATATAGAATAAGGAATCATTCAAATGGATGATTTTGAAGCCAAGTAGGATATGAAGAGTAGATAATGCCCCAGAGGGGGTTAGCAGAAGCAAAGCAGGTGGTGACTTGAACCTCATAGGAGAAAGTGAAAAAAGTTGGGTTTGGGAAGAGGGTCAAATGAGCAAAAGAGGGGGCAAGGTATATTTGAGAGAGGAGAAATGATCAGAACAAACTTTGTGGGCAGTGATATTATGGAGAAAGTCAGAGATAAGGCAGGAAGTAGTGTCTTAAGGTATTTATAACCCAGCTTATATTTTATTTGGGAAATCCCTCTTGGCCTCTCATAAAACAGCAAAAGTATTTGGCCCCATGGGACATGGAGGATATCAGGAAGCAGAGAGAGTGAAAACTGTGGCCCTGATCCTTATGTCTTTACCTTCTCTCCAGCCCCTCACCCCTTTTCTTCCTGCACTTAGAATCTATTTAATAGCTATTTAACAGAAAATAAACAATAACTTCTTGGAAATTACTAACTAAAGAAATAAAGAAAATCTTATTCACATTTAACTTTTGCTTACAGACCAAAAAATAAAAAGAACAATATAAATGACAAGTGAAAATGCTAAAAAAGTAAAGACAAGTTAGGAGGTAGAGGTTTCCTGGGGCACCAGGAGGCGTATAAACCATAGGCTTGTCAGCAATCCACTCTCATGAGTTGCTCATTAGCTGCATAAGAATAGTCACACCCAGCAGCTAAAGCTGATAGAAAATGGTGCTTTACAGAGACTCACTGTGCTCCTCTGGAATAATAAAGGGAGGTGCACATTTCAATACCCCTCAATGACAGATAAGGGTGGAAGTACAGCTGTACATATAAATATCTCCCCTCACTATCATACAACCCAAAGAAGGCTGTTCAGCTGGAGGTGAACCTGGTGTGTAATGACATATTTACAAGACACATAAAATAATCACTGAATGGCTAACACAAAGGAAGTCAAACAAGGAGTAAATACAGAGCAGGCTATGTAAAGTGTCTATAGAAACACCCGACTGCTTGGTATTCCATGCACAGCCTCTGATGAATAAATTTCATGCGTGCACATGGAGAGAAGTTAATTGGACAACGAACACTAGCAAAACAAATAAACTTAGCCTTTATCAATTTGCAGGGAAGCTATTGCTTCCCTCCCAGTCATCCATTTCCTCCAGCTTTGGTAGTTAAAATAGTGGGGCTTGGGTTTCCCTAGCTTTTCAAAATAAGCAGAGTGACTCTGCGTTGCAGTGTTCACAGTGTATCAATGATCAGCAGGGCTGACCCGGATCTGTTTTTCCCGTAACACTCAGCAATAGAGTGAGACTGAAATAAAATCAAAACACTGATCTCTGCAAGGGATGATGCTAAGATACAGCATCAGAAAGGAACTTGATCCCTTCTCAGCATTATGCCCAGCTTTCTCCACTGCCACACCTTCTCCCTGGCAGACTGCCTGGGCTCTGACCCAGTCCATTTGGTAGCTAAGGACCTACAGACACTGTTCTGAAGCCAAAAGCTCCTGTGGCTATTTGGTTTCCAAAGATACTGTTTAATATAAACCAAGAATCCACTTTTTTTGAAGCACAAGCTAAATGAATTTCTTACAAGTGTATATATGTACATCTCCAACCTTCCAAATGTCACAGCAGATATTTCTATCATTCCCTGGAAGTCCTGTTCTTCTTTAAAAACAGTACTCCCCATATTCACCCCCAGAGACTGGACCTCTCACTGTTTTGCCAATTTTGAACTTTCTATGAGATAACTACACATGCAGTGCTTCCTCTGTGGAAAGCAATAAGAAGTTAGTTTTGGTTTTGTGCCTCCCAAATGGTGTTCAAAGGACTGGGGAGTCCTTTCAAATAATTCTTAGCCCAGAAAGCTGAGGATTCTATCCTTTCACTCTCTCACCCCTGATATGTTATTTCTGCCAATTTAACCCTTTTACCTCAGGAACCAGAATGTTCCCCCCACCCCAGCCAGTTGCTAACCATCTCCTAAAGTGAAAGGGTAGCTTCCCGGCCCACCTTGCTTCAGCCTGGGAAGAATTTGCCATCGATATTGCTGCTAAATTGCTCTCATGGTCCATTTTTCCCACCTCCCTTTGCTGTGAACTGTTGCTTGCTACTGGATTTGGCTTTTCAGAGACCCTCAATTTGAGGATATTTCCTGATCCATGAATGCTGGGAGCCATTTTTTAGACACTACAAGATTGTGCTCTAGATTTAATCTGTCCCCCACAAAAGACTATTTCAGAAGACTTAAAGGGCATATGTATATTTCCTTCACATGTTTTTAGATGTATTTCTTTAATAGGTATAATTCTTATTGTGTATTTTCTTATGTGGATGTAGTTTTCTCCACCCTTTAAAATTGGATTTGTTTAGAAGAAAATTTATGCATTTTAGTTTCTCTTGGGTTCTGAGTTCATGTTATAACAAGGTCATAGAGATTGTTTATTTTAATAACAATTTTATCTTAATCTTATGTTTTACCCCCATATGCACCAGAAGTATCATGTGGCATTGTTTCCTTTTTTCATAGGCACATTAAAATGGAAAAATCTCATGTATAGAATGAAGTTCTTACCTAATATGGATAGGAACTCATAAATATTATATTGCAAGGGGATCATTTACCCTGAACATTCATCATAGTGACTTGAATTAGGCTTCAGTAGAACAGACATCAGCCATTCATGCTCTAGCATGGTTTTCTGCACCAGCACAGGGAATCAAACATCTACCAGGAAAGGCCCTAATGCTATCCTGTCACTGGCTTGCTCGAGAGTGGGTTCCTATGATACCTTGCTGACTTGGAAGCACAACAACTTGCTTTCAGAGTAGGTTTCCCTGCATCACCTCCAAATGGTGAGATGAAACCATAAGATGCTCTGTGACACCCTGACTTCAACATAGTATCTGTGCAAAAACCAAGATGTCTAATTACAGAAACCTGACTGCAACAACCATGATTAAGGAGATCTTTTACTGGGACCATATAAAAAAAACTTTGGGGTTAGACAACTTAATATTCCCAGAGCCTGTATTTGGTCTTATGAAAGGATGCTTAATGGGTAGGGCCTCCCTGTTTTAGGCCAACGGTTTTTCCTTTCTATTTTCCCCAACATTTGCTGCACCTATGCAAAAAAACAAAATAAACTGTCACCCCCTTTTTTTCTTATTCTTAATTTTTTTATCTTTTAAATGAGGGCCTGACACAGAAATTATTTTGTTTTACCTCAGGTATCTGCATTTTTCTATGATACTAAGGAGAAAAGTAAAATAAAGAATGGGGGCCAAGGGCCAAGTGGTCTCAGGTGCATTGGTAGGCAAAAAAAAAAAAAAAAAAAAAAAGAAAAGAACTAAATATCAAAGCCAAAGTCAACAACAATAGAATCAAGAGATTTAAATTTTAACTATCTAAACTTAAATGGCAGGCAAAGGGACAAAGGTTGGTGGTATAGGATGCACTTAGGGAATACTAGTGGAGAAAGGTCAACACTAGTGGTGGGAATGAGCCTGATTTACTGTATACCTGAAATTCAACTATGAAAGATTGTAGATTACAATGAAATAAAAGTAAAAAGAATTATGTTCTTATGCAGGCAGTCATTAAAAAACGTTTATCTATAATTTTTTTGAAATGTCCTTAGTATGATTCGGTCACTGGCCCCTGGGTTATGAGTCTTATAAAAGAAATTATTTCTCTCTTCTGTTTTCTGAAAGATTGTGATTATTCCTTCCTTAACTATCTATAGTATTCTCCAACAAAACCTTCTATATCTGATATATTTTATTTATATATAAATGTATAGTACTTTAATAAAAAGAAAAATCAAAAAATTGATTGCATATCATTTTCCATTGCTTTTGTAACTTTACTTCTATTAATTCATCACTCCATTATTTCAAATGTAAAATCAGAAATTATTTATACCATTGCTCAGTGAATGTTATTTTTATTTCCTTTTCCTAGTTTCAAGATTTTAGTTAATCTTTGGTTGTCAACAATTTTACCATGACTTACAAGTTATATTCATTCTGCTTAGGATGCGCTAAGCATCTTGAATCTGTAATTGGATGCTTTCACCCACTATCATAGAACTGATGCCATCATTTCCCCCACTTTCGGGGACCTTACCCATAGGTTATAACTCTAAAATATTAGTCAATCACTGAGACAAAGCATTTTTCTTGAATATTTTTTCTCTGTGTTTTTGCAGATGTATATTTTTATTGCTTTGTCTTCATAAAATTTACCTTTCTTCCAGCAGCTCCAATCTGGGCAAAGGACCAGAAAGCTTTCATGAGTATCTAAAAGAAAAACCTGTCTCATACAGTTACAAGATGAGAGTCTGAAAACTGAACAAAAGTGCAAACCAAGGCTGCCAACAGAACTTATTTATGACAATGGTAGCACACAATCCTCCCAGGGAGTGATCTGCACTTTAGAAAATCATATTCTTGGTAGCATTTTATTTAATTACCCCTCTTAATTAGCATTTTACTGATCTAATTTTATATACAGCACTGTTACCTTGTACAAATATATAAAGTGGAATTAATCAATATTTGACTGCTTCTAAAATTTTTCATGTCTTCATCCATCTGTTGTAATTTTATGGCAGCTTAAAATTCACAAAATGACTATAGGTATGTATACACACATTGACAGGTATGTCTTTGCTTGCAGTTCATTGAGCAAATGAACAATTTCTATTTTACAGTTGATTTAAGACCAGTTTCAATATCTATTTTTGAATATCAGAGTCTAAGTAAAAAGGATATAGGTAATAACATTAGAGTTAGCTATCTACTTCATTGACTTAATTTTTTTTGTCAGTGACAGTGCTTCAGGGCCACTCTCAGCACTGCTGAGAAATTATGATGCAATAAGAATAGAACCCAGGTCCTTTGCTATATATTGTAAAAAAAAAAAAAAAAAAAAAGGTTTCTTTTGGTGGATTCAAGGAACCTGATAAAGTGAATGAATCTATTGGCTGAATTAAAACCGGAAACCAATAGTTCCGATTCTTTGGTTTTGCTGAATTTTAGAAAACATAATTTTTTGACAATAAAGATCCTATGTTTATAGCAGTGCTGACATTTCTGGTCATTGCTGTACACACTAACTTTCATTACACATGTGTACACGTTGCTGTACACACTAACTTCCATTAACTGCCACCAGCAAAGATCCCCATTCAGTGCTTTAACAAATTGAAGGAAGACTTTTACAATTTATCAGCTAAAAAAGTATAAAATGTCTCAGATAAGTATATTCTATTTTATACTTAACTACAGAAACTGATTTTGACTGCCAATGCAAGGTTCCTGAAATTGGTATATACTCCTTTATAAAAGAAAAATAAATGTTTTACATCAAAGAAACATGAAAGAATTACTAGTAAAAGAGTATGAAATAATTTAGACATAAAGTGAAAGTACTAGTTTAAATTTAAATTTGAAATTTAAATACAACACACCCAACAATTTGAGAGCCAATGGACTAATAGCCTCTAAACTCCTCAGCAGCAGGCATAGACTCTGGTATGGTCACTGGAGGGAGTAGGCACTGCAAATGAGGAGGCTTTTCTTCCCAGAAAGATAGTACAGTATGAAAAACATTTGTCTTGCATGCAGCTGACCCTAGTTTAATCCCTGGTACCACAAATGATCCTCCCAACAGAGCCAGCAATTATCCCCTGAGCACAGTCAGGAGTAATCTCTGAGCATCAATGGATGTGGCTGAAAACCCACTCAACCAACCCCCTGAAAGAAAAATATTTCTTTTTTTTTCTGATTATGGCGTCAATTTATTTTTGAAATGCCATGACTTATATAGTTTTTACACAAAGGGAGGGGGGGGACAATGCAAATATTTGTCAAGCATGCATTTGTCAAGCATGCAGTTCAAAAGGTTTGACATGTGCCTGTTAATTTGATACAAGTTTCTTTTTTTTTTATTTAAACAAATTTATTACATACAGGATTGTGTTTGGGTTTCAGTCATGTAAAGAACACCACCCATCACCAGTGCAATACCCATCACCAATGTCCCAAATCTCCCTCCTCCTATTTGAGATTTTATGTCATGGGATTTCCAATTAATGGGCTACATAATAAAATATCACAGTGCTGCTCACACGACATTAAGTATGCTGAGAGTCAAAGAAATTGATCTGCCAGTTCTTGACCATATTATACCCAGTTGTAAGCAACACATGGGGAGGCAACCACCCATTGAGCACTACCATGCATAGGATGTGTAGACACTATAATCAGGAAATACAACCCCCTGAGAAGCAATTGGGTAAGTGCATTAATAACCCCCATGTGCACCACCTCCACGACTTATGCACCTCCACTGTAAGAAACAGCAAACACATGTGCAAGCATTGCCACCAAAGAAGGCACACACATCTCTGTGAGCAGGGCAGCCAGAGCTAGCAAGTAAAGCAACATGATGCATGACTTCAGCAAGCAGCATGGCTACAGATGCCACACCACTGTAATCAGGCATGTGTGCACCTATAGTCATCACAAAGGACAGAAAAGGAAAGGGGAGAGGATGTACAATAAGCCACATCCAGGAGGAAGCAAATTGATGCTAATGTTTATGTTTCAGGACAGCTGTATGTCAGCTATTAGCTATCAGCTCTGTCTTCACCTTTCACTGTTTGTTCTGTGCCAATGGACAAAAACCCTCTAAACTTCTCAGCAGCAGGCACCAACTCTGGCATGGTCACTGGAGGGAGAAGGCACTGCAAAAAAGAGGAGAGTTGTCTTCCCAGGTTCAAGTGGAGCTTCCCTTGCTTTTATACCTCAGTTGATGTTGGCCACTATGCATGGCAGTGCCAGTGTCCACCCACCCACCCCATCTCCCCGAGAATAAAATCCTGAATAAAGTGACAGTCCCAGTCCCTCTGGAACTCGTCCTTTGGAACATACATGCTGTCCTCATCTGCTTTGAGATGTTGTTCCAGTAGCGAGGTTTTGACTCCAGTTTTGCTTTTTGTGCCAGTTCTTAGCTTCTTTAGAGCAGGATTTCACCAAGGCTAGGTCCTACTGTGTGCTTCCCCCTGCTTCTGACCCCAAGAGTGTCCCCAGTTTCAGGGGTGAATTTATGCAGAAAAGTCTCACCACATGCAGCATGGATGTCGCCATTATAAGGGAAGTGTCTATTGGCTTTCCTGGTGCAGTGAGCTGAAATTCCCCCAAGAAATATTTTGACCATCAAGCCCATTGGTGGAATCAATCATAGCCCCTGCGTGGATTACTGGCTATATTTCTGTTATATTCATGACATGACAGTGACATTATATATCTCTTTTATTTTCATTTGGCTTTGGCAAAACTACAGACCAAAATTTGCCTCAGTCATTGTGCAGAGAACTTTCAGTACCAAAAGGTGCTATTTTCCCACTGGCTAAGTATATTTGCAACTCAAAGACAGTCCAGCCAGCTGTTTTTCTGTTTTCAGCTTTTAGGCAGTAAACAAACAGCTCCTATCTTTCTTGCATTTTACTATTCTGGCAGGCTGCAAAATTGTAGCAAAACCAGTTTCTCCTTCTTTCTTATAAGAACATTCTTTCTAAACTAGAACGCCCCTTTTATGTCACTTCCTTACCTTTTAGCTTGGGATTCTTTTCACCTGTATTGGCTAGTGTTTTGATATGTATATTCTAGGGCCTGCTATCATTGTCTTCCTTCTCCTAAGATCCCGTGCCCTTTGTTTTCGGGGAAATACTTTGCATACCAGAATTGTGCTTAAATGTCATCAGCTGAAAAGTAAATTTGTCTCATGTCTGTTGCAGACGCAGGTCCCCATCAATGTATTTTGTGTGATCTCATTATTTCATATTTTATATTCGTCCGTTTCGTGAGCCCGCTTTCTTTCGTGAAGGAATTTTCGTCCCCACTAGAAGATGCTGAGACGCAAGACGCCTGCAGCAGAAAAGCATCTTTCTAGCACTATTCTCCTGCAAGATGTGAGTCACTTCAGAATCTGGATCCTGCAAAGGGCAGTTCTGCCAATTCAGTGCAGCATGGAACTCCCTGGCACCTCCTTCAGCACCCCTGAGGCAGGTCCTGCTGCAGAATTGGTCCCAGCCCATGTCTTCCACAGAAATCCAAATAGAGCCTGGCAAGCCTCATGCACATAGTGCTCAGGAGTATAGCTGCCACTCAGTGGGCCCAGCACTGTCTTCCCAAGCGCACCTCGTTCTCGGGCCCAGGAAAGTTGGAAGTGGACAGAAGTTGATTTATGCAAATGTCCTTCCAGCCCCCTATCCACAGGAGACGATGCTCACTCATTACATCTGATATTTGTTCCTTTTATGTATAATCTATTAGCTAATTATCCAATGTT
The DNA here is from genome assembly GCF_024139225.1 of Suncus etruscus. Classification (NCBI taxonomy): domain Eukaryota; kingdom Metazoa; phylum Chordata; class Mammalia; order Eulipotyphla; family Soricidae; genus Suncus; species Suncus etruscus. The sequence goes on from NC_064861.1 coordinate 13,786,863, forward strand.
CAAAATCCTATTATAGCTAGTAATCATTTTGTTTTCTTTCAGAAATAAATGACTTGATAGACATCAATTCTCTTCATTTCAAGAACCTGTAAGTTTATTTTTCATGATTATTTACACAGAAATCTGATTAAGTGCATGTCATTCATCACTGCATTTTTTTTTTTTACCAATGAACATGTTGAACTGTTTTGACTCTATCTTTGAGTAACAAAGTCAGTGGTCATAGGTATAGTGACTCATACTTATATTCCTTTTTATATTCTTATATTCTGTGGTGATCTCTCTGCTGCCATCTGTCATCTAAAGTTGCTGAGAAATATAAAAGCATCTTCTCATTTACCATTTTAAGTGTTTTTATCTTTAGACTTTTATAGCAAAAGATATATGAATATCAAAAAATTGTTATAAAAGATTTTTCAGAGTCAATAACTTAATAGATAAATGACACGTAGTGTTTTCAGTATTCTTGCGTATATTCCATGGATAGTGCATGTTCTTGTAATCAAAGATGAAAGCCATCCCAACATGCATATAAATTACAACCCAGGATAGAGTACTAATATGTGTTAATAGTATGCTACATGTTATACATATATACATGTCAATAAATGCTAATAACACATATACACATGTCAATAAATGTTAATCATCATGTATATAGATTACAAATCAATGTAGAATGCTAATACACATTAATAACAAGATGCAGTATCAGCCACAGGCCCATACGAGATAGGAGGAATCTACTCGATCCTCTAAGTACATGCGCTGCTGGCAATTGTCTCTCCCTCTCAAATCTGGGCTACAGTGATTAATGCAACCCATAAAATAAAAATGCTAGTTTAGGGCTCATTTCTTTTTTTTTTCTCTCTCTCTTTTTTTTTTTTTTTTTGGAGGGGGCACTCAGATATTAAGGCTCATTTCTAGTAAAGCCTGAATAATGTGATTGAGGGGTCTAAAAGCAAAGACTAAAAATCCATTTGCTTCTTTCATGTGGAAGAAAAATTCTTCAGTAGGATGGTCAGCATAAAATACATTATAAATTTTAAACAAATTATTATCTTAGAAATGGAGTTGTAGCCTGACTAAGGCTGTCAAACACAGAGCACTTGCTGGCATGTTTTGTGCTCTATGTTGACATCTGTCTCAATTTTAGATGATGGGATTTCATTCTGGGTGACCTATATTGCTTATAGGACTGGCTCCAAACCATGCATAGACACCCCACACCTTTCATCTTCCACAAGTATTAGCCATGATAACTCAGATTTTATCACACTGATGGCAATCACATGAGGGAGATAACTAGCAATTACCACAAATTAACTCTTATTGATCTATGTCTTGATAATTCCATTTGCCTTCTGTTGTAACAAACAACATGAAATTAATTTGTATAACATGGGGGCAGAATTGGGTGGTAGGTGGGAAACTGGGGACATTGATGGAGGGAAGGGCATACTGTATTGGGATTTGGGTTGGAACACTTAATGCCTAAAACAACTGTATTAGGAATAGTTGTATAATTTTTGTGGCTTTTTTGTTTGTTTATTTTGGAGGTATTTGGGAAGGTCACACCCAGTGATGCTTAAGGGAACTCCTGGCTCTGCACTCGGAAATCACTCCTGGCATGCTCAGGGGACCATATGGAATGCCAGGGATTGATCCCAATTGATCCTGGGTCAGCCGTATGCAAGGCAAATGCCTTTACCACTGTGCTATCACTACAGCCCCAATATTTTTATTTTAAATTTAAAAAATATACTGGTTTCTGATACATTGCAATATTAACATTGAAAGAAGAGAGTATATAAGGGAAGTCTGATTTTTAGTTAATTTTTTTTCAGAACACCAAAATACAAATGTGTTTTAAACGTGCATATATAATTATATACATGTAAAAGTACTGATAACAGTATTATAATTTACAGAACCTGAATAAGTAAAAAAAATTTAAATAAATTTTACTAAGACATGCAAAAAGATTACTTTATAAATAAATTACTTTGTGCAAATAGCCAATGTCTTATGTGTATCTCTGGAATTTATAAAATACTAAAATAACTTTAAGGCAATGAAAGTGCTTATGATTGAAGACTCCCCACACTCCTTGCCAGAGATGATTCATTTAAGAGGAGAAAAATGATGGTGAGACATTTAAAACTTCCTGAGTACACAACCCCACTACTTATCTAGGAAAATTACTTGAGAAAGTATTTCAATAAAATAAAGCTGAATTCAAATATAACATCCAAAAATACACCTTTTACAAAGGTTATTTATGTAAATATGTCAAAAACAAAGTGCCATTTTTAAGTTAAAAATAAAGAGGTGGACAAAAATACATCAGATAACAATGGGAAAATAGAGTTGTGGCAGTTTCAATACAGAAGACAGAATTCAAGTTTAAAGAACTAACTGAAGAAAATATTCTTAATAAGAGTAGAACATAAAATCCAAATAATTACTAAAAGTTAAAAAAAATTTAAATACCAAAAAAACAAAGCAATTAAGTCCAGTGCCAAACAGATGATAAAATTGTTAAATCTGTGATAGCTGATTAAAGAGTATTGGGTAAAGTGGTAATGAAAAAATTTTCTAAGAACCTAAACTAAGAAATAAGATTTTTTTTCTTTGACATAGGTGTTTTTTATCATTTTGCTTTATTTAACTACTAATCATCATGTACAATAATTGTTAAGGTATATGAATAAATTAACTAAGGAATAAAATATAGACATATTTTTAGGAATAGTGCTACTTCCTTTCTCCCAGAAATATCTAGTAATCAAATCTCAGTATCTTAAATATACAAGAAAGGTTCTTTACAAATGAACTATATACCCACACCCAAGAATATTGCAAATTGATTTTGATGTAGCAGTTTTAATACTAGGAGTCCAATGGTTATATAGAGGTAGAATTTAATGAAAAAAATAGAGAAAATTGAGTTATAACCAATAATTGTTCAAGAACTTTACTATAGCTATTAACTATACAAATAGTTTCTAAAATTTTGCAGCAGACTCTTGATTCATTAAATAATGGATTTCCCACATTGCTAAACATCTATTATTAACATGCTAGTAAATGAGCATAAAATCACAATTATCCCATAATGAACTGAATTGAACACACCAAGAACCTGCTCAATAAATCTTATTAAAAGTTACCTAAGTATGGAAATTCACTGTTATGTAGCGAGACTTACAGAGGTAACTGGCTAACTAACTTCTTTATTATGATAAGTTTATCTACTTTATTTTTTTCTCTTTGTTCCTGTAATTACTCTCTAGGCTGAGTTCTTTTAGCTCTTTGCCTATCTTGCCATCTTAGACACAAGTAATCTCTCTCACTTCAATCATTTAAGTGTCCAGTCCAATCAAGACTCAAAATTGAATTCTACAGAAACGTATTTCTGTACCTCTATCAGGTTAGCCTCAGGTTAGTTTTAAAAATCTGAAGAGTAGGAAGGGTAGTAAATGGTACTAAAAACCTTCTGACAATGTGGCTGTGAACTGGTGTCCAAATTTTATTACAATCTTGCTGCAAGAAAGAAGGTCCCTAACAGGATAATTCAAATTTTCATTCGTACCAGTGACATTTAATAAGAAAAGCCCTGGCTTTATAATGACCTGACTCGTACATATTAAGTCTCAAATACAAAGAATAAATAAGGATCAGTAACAGCTGAGTAGAGGGATTTCTCAGAGTAATTCTTATCCCATTAAATATCAGAATATTGCTTAAATATTTATCAGAAACACTAATTACTAGGAAAGAAAAATACTATAAGTTCTATTACACAGGGTCTCATACCATTTTGTCTCATACCATTTGGGGGCTATTTTTTTTTATTCACAGAATATAGCCACTTCCCATCCCAATTTTTTTTTTTACGCTTTCTCTGTTACTGACAGAAAGATTAGGCTTTTCAAGATAATGCTTAGTTGTCTGCTACAGTTGTAATCTAATTTTGACATGCTTTGGAGCTGGTGAATGTTTGCAGTTCACTCTTTTTCCCCTAGCTTCTACTGAGAGGTACCTGTAATAGGCTATCACTAGGAACTTATATCTATAAGACTCTTTAGGACCACAACATTCCCTTGGTTTGATGTTTTGGATTTTTCTTCATCATCTTAACATTTCTTCTGATAGTCTATCCATGAGTCTCTTACCCATTTTGATGGCTCTTTAAGAGACACCTTCAGAAAATATCCCACCCATTTTTCACTATCTGGCTCATGACTACCTAGGGACTTCTCCATCACTGATGACAGAAAGGCAATTGACTGCCTAAGGATTCTTGATTTTCTCTCTGATTTTCCTGCCTTAGGCAACATCTTATATTAGACCTCTGTACTCTCAAATTCTGCAGTTATTTTCCAATTCTCTGAGTAATTCTTTTAAGTCTTTCTTTATTAGAGGTGTGATAGAAAAATCATATATATATATATATATACCAGTGTCTCATCACTAAAGGTGAGTGTTAGGTGCAAAATATGTCACAACCTACCAATTTCTTCCATTGAGATTGTCCTCTCATTGAAGTAAGAAAGAAGACTGGTAATTTTAGTTAACTTACTTGATGGTGTCTGAGTTCTTCATGCATTGTTTTATTTATTGCATTTGATATATCATCTAAAAGATCTGTTTTTAACACTAGCCAGTGAAGTTGAAGAGGAGAAAAGTGTTCAACTGGGTGGACAATGGACCATTTTCTGCAAAAGCAAGACCTATAAAGCAAATGAGAATATGAGTACTTAGTAGAGCTGCTTCCTATCAATTCTCTAGAAATTCTATTTAAGACCAAAAAAGCCAAATGAACTGCATAAAAATATTTCAAAAACAAGAAATATGCTATAAGAAAAATTATTACAGCAATCCCATTTATTCATTCAGTCATTCAATTAATAGAAATTTAATAAATACTTGCTATGTTTGGTCAAGAAAACATACAAATAAATTCCATAAACGTTGCTTCCTCCAAAGAACTGGCAATTTCATGACATATATTCATGCAATGAGATATGCCTGAAGATAAATGTTTTCAGAGTTAAGAAGTCTCAAGTAACTTGTTTATTTTCAATTGTTAAAATTGACAAGCAATAGGGAGGAAATAAAAAAATAAAAAACTAAAAAATGATGGACTCTTGGGGGTAAATTATAAGGAAGAAATTGGTAAATTAATTTAATTTATGCTTATTTTTGAAAGCTTACTGTTTGATTCCTTTCTCTCATAAATGCTATATAAATAATAATTAAATAATATAAATGATAATTAAAATGAATTAAAAAGAAAACATGGAAAAATATAAGAACCTATTATATTTATTGTAAATTTATATATAACTCAATGTGAGAAAAATCACAAAGCATTTCCTTCTAAAAAGCAAAAGACTCAATTTAAAATAAATATAAGAAAGGATGAAAGATTAAGTCAAAAAAGAACCTATAAGTCAAAACATTTAATTTAGTGAAATAAGGATTTCATAGATAATGGAGTCACTCTGTTCAAAACAGAAGTCCAATTGGCAATGTATAACTGGAAGCAAAGAACACATAATTAGTACAAGTATCAATGACATTAGGGCACTAGGGGACCTAAGTTTCAAGGAGTCAAAAATGTTCCTATAAAGTGTTCCTATAATAAATAAATAAATAAATAAATAAATAAATAAATAAATAAATAAATAAAAAGATGGGTGAGTAGACAATAAGGGTGTTGCCTATACAATATTACCAGACTAGATGAAGAGTGGATAAGGAAAAGTCGTCAGGAGACTGGTGATATGTACAGAGGTTATAAATGGGCTCAACAGTAAAGGATTCAGCTCGCCAAGGCTGAACTATCAACTTCAAGTGCCTCTTCAACCAGTCAAAAACTAAGATTAAAGCTGGGCCTCTTCTCTGGAACTATCGCTCAAGGCAGTAGTAAGGGAAATTTGGTAATAAAGTACAGCAATTCATATTGATGAAAATCATCATTTAATCCAGATTTGAGTTAGCTACTGCTGCCTACAGCAACTGGATTTAGCTCAAGCATTTTTATGGCTCACTCTGCATCTGTTTTGTCTTCATAGAATCCTGATTCTATATTACCCTTCACACAGGCTCCATTTGTTCAGCTAAAGAGGTATCACTATTGAGTCATGATTACACAAACTCACTGCCCTTATAATTCATCCTATTATAAGAACCAGCTGCCTCCTAGAGCATGTCATCCAAAACTCAGAGGAAAGGCTGAACAGAAAAGTAGGACTTTGTTGACAAGAAAATAACTGGAACCCTGAGAAGCAGGTCTGATGGATATTAGCTGGAGAACTAGCCATGGAGGAGAAAGGGTTTGTGTTGTGGAGAGTTTGGCTAATGCAACAGTATTCACACATTTAGGAGTTTTTCAGAGAAAATCAAACCTGTTTCTGAGATGGAATAGGTGGAAGGTGGAGAAGGGAGATGTTGGAATATGGGAGCACTGGTGGTGGGATTGGTGTTGAAATGTAATATGATTATGGGGGCCAGAGCACAGTGGCAGGGTGGCTGTCTTGCACGTGGCCAATCCAGACTGACCCAAGTTCAATCCTTGACATCCATAAGATTCCCGGAGCCTGCCAGGGAAACTTAATCATGGACAACTTTGTAACGGTGTGTTTCCAAGTGATCCTATTAAAAATTTATTTGAAAAAATTAGAAAATAATGCACAGAAAAAATCAACTAGTACAATCTGCCTGAGTTACCAACTTGGAGAAGCAAGAGTATACGGAAGTGCTAAAAGGGTATGTGGGGCAGTCTAAGAAATAAATGAATGCCAGGTGGCTGGGACCAGTGACGGCAGTAGAGTAAAGCTTACCACAATGCTTCTCAATCTTGATATTCTATTTTTAGAAGAAATTGTGACCCTCCACCAACTCTTCCCTGACAGGAATGGAATCTGAACCTACAAGACAGAGAGTAGCAAATATTGTCTGAGTCTAGCCTGTATTCCTTGAGCCTTTCCACTCAGGGTTACCAGTGTCATGATCTAACTGCATATGTGCTGGCTTTCTCTCGGTCTCTACCAAGAAGGTGGTCCAAGTCACAGAGGCAGGAGATGAGAGGAGCCAGGACAGGTGTGTCCCCACTCTCTTACTAGAAAGAAGCATCCTTCAATAGGCCCTGCATATATACCATTCTCTTCCTCCTCTGCTGGGGTAATTCAGAGGAGTGAAATTTTAGAAAACTTCCCAGTTTTCCTGGGATATATCATTATGCTTCAATTGTCCATCATGATAGTTGTTTTAACATTCTTCTTTCTAAAAAGGTTTCTTCCTTCTCTTTCTTTACTTCTTGCATGCAGATGTGGTTTGCCCCAAATAAATTAATTGCACTTGAATACTTATCTGGGGACCTGCTTCTGTGGAATATCAAACTATAATAACCAGATACATAATTTGTGGTCCATTTGAGCAGAAGTCTCCCTCCAGTGTTAGGTACTTTGTAAATTAAAGGAGACCCCTTTAAAAGAGAACTAAATTAAACAGGAAAGCAAAATAAGAAAATGGATGGGAAAAGACATAGTTTAAATAAGAGAAAAAAGAGATTTGGACAAAGACATGTGCTGGGAGGTTTATTCCTTGAAAGCCTCTCTTAAAAATGAGCCAAACCGGGGCCGGAGAGATAGCATGGAGGTAAGGTGTTTGCCTTTCATGCAGAAGGTCAGTGGTTCAAATCCCGGCGTCCCATATGGTCCCCCGTGCCTGCCAGGAGCGATTTCTGAGCATAGAGCCAGGAGTAACCCCTGAGCACTGCCGGGTGTGACCCAAAAACAAAAAAAAAAAAAAATGAGCCAAACTAACCATCAGCTAAAGAAGCAAGGTAAGAGGTTAATAAGAAGTGTTGCCACAGGGAAGAGACCATGTGGACAAAGGGATAATAGAAGAAGTCAAACAGCCTGGTACAGTTAGAAAAGTGCAATACTGTGAAAGACAGAGAGGAGCAGGGTGACACACCTAAAACCAGGGATGTGTTAAGAGGCAGGATGGGGTCTCTCCACAGAGGCTGGAAGAAAGTTACCCTGTGGTTGGGTTGTGTCTGGAACAAACAACTAAGTTTTCTCTTGTTGGTTCATGGTTGGAAGGGTCAAAGGTCAAAAGGTCAAATTTGATATGACTCTGGAGAGCCTATTGTTCAGCTTCTGTCATCTTGATCCTAGGGAACCAAGGTGGGCATCTGTAGATCTAACCTAAATCACCAATTCAGAGATGTTCTTGGAACTCAACTTCCCAAAACATTAAAGAAAGTGAGTTTCTCATATCACTATTGCTTCCTGGAAACATGGTGTTCTTCAAATTCAGCACTGTCATTAATTAAAAAAAAATATTGAAAATATATAAATGAAAACCCAGACTAAAGTCATTTATTTAGATAATAATAATAATAAATTAGAAAGTCTAGCCAATATTCAGATCTCACATAACCACAGTTTCTACCTCTTTTGAAAGTGAATGTTCAAACCAATCAACCCAGGGTTTCTTGATCAGCACAGCACTGATAAGACCTCCTGGAAAAGATGGCTGGGACAAAAACAGTATTATGTTTTGCATATAAACATTTAGATCTTTTCTCTGAGTTTAATATTTGCACTTGGCCAATTTCTATTAACACCTTTCTGCTAGGTAGAATGCTACCCCAATCATACAGCACTTAAGAAATCTGCTTAGACCTTGAAAATTAAGTCTTGGATTTTTTTGGATACATAACAACAGTACAATACTATCAGCTATCCAGCAGCAATAAATAAATAAATAAGTAAAGACAAAATTTTATAGGCTATAATTATAATGTTAGAACCAACATAAATAGCAGATAATGGACATCCACCTAATCTATTTTAAGAGATTTTTGTTATAGCAAATTTTACATATTTTCTTTCATTAACAAACATGTAGAGGTGCTCAAATATAAAACAAATAAAAAATATATTTGAGATATAGATCCATGCAGACCTCTCTCTTAATGACTCTTCCCTGGAAGAACCAATCTCATTTTTTCAGGGGAGAAGGTTGAACTATGATCTGCACTCCTTAGTTTTCTCTTGTCTCTTGGCTGTCTCTCTGACTGACCATCCCCTTATCCTTGAAGCCCACTCTGCTTTAGTTAAGTTTATCGAATAGGCTTCTAAAGCCATGATGAGATACTCAGTCTTTGTGGTTCTCTGTCACAGAAGGGAATAGGGTCATTAATAAACGCCTTTTTGTTTTCAATCTGTCTGCTACTTGTTTATTTGCCCGACCTCTGAAGAAAGCAGTAGGGTATGGAATGATCCCCTTTGTACCCTTATATCCCTGGTTCACTCCTGACCTTCTGATATTGCTATAGGAGGTAATCATCATGAATCTCAGTTTTTCTTCCTCTAGCCTATGTTTGTTGAATATCTTCACTAATTTAATACTAATTAGAAGTAAAATAATTTAGCCTTAATGGATTGTGTGCAGTTCTGTCTCTTTGGAATTGAAAAAAGTACAACTAATTAGCTATAAATTGATCCATGACTCTATGTTGTATATGCAGTTATTTCATACAGTTTTACTATAAAACAGCCTGACCCAAAGTAATGAGGCAGCTGCCTTGCCAAGTCTCCATTCCTCCAACTGCCTAAAGTTCCCATATATTATTTTCTACACCTTTGTCTTAATTTCAACTTTTCATTCAAATGTATTTCCTTCAACAAAACCTGTCTAGTTCCTAAGAGAAAATCAATCTATTAAAACAAGGTTGAGATAAAATATTTGCTTGTCATATTGCCTCCTGCAAATTGTTAGCAGTTGAAAAATGTTGAGTTGATTTGTTTATGGATTATGTTTGAAAATTGTATTTGAAGAGTTAGTCCTTTTCAGTCAATTTACAGTTTCTCCTCAAATCTAGAGATTCTACATCTTTAAATTCAGCCAATTTTGGGATCAAAAATACATAGTAGGTCTACAAAATTTGCATCCTTCTAAGCATAAATATTTTTGTCAGTATTTCCTAAAATGCAATGTAATGACTACTTACATTACATAATCAATACATAATCTATAGAGAAGTTAAAGTATATCAAGGATGTACACAGGTTTTAGAAACTAACATATATAAGAGATATGAACATTAACTGGAGTTTGGGATCTATAGAAGTCAGGGAGGAACTAATTCTTCTCAGATACTGAGAAAATAGTATTATATAGTGCGAGGTGTATTACACACATACATACACTATTAACTATGTAACTATTAAGTTACATAAAGGGGATAGTGTGCGCAAGATTCCATTCGTGGCTAACACATTCACCTCTGGAGATGGTGAGCAAGTGTAAAGTCATGACCCCTCCCATCATTACCCTACTGCCCACACAGATCCACAGCTACTAATAATATTATGCTGGGTGAAGTACACTTTGTTATTGTGTATGACCCTGGTTTGAGGGCTCTGTTAACACCAAATTTTACCATATTCTCATTCAGTTCTCCTCTTTCTTTCCTGATTGCTCACTCCTTTTGAGATTTTCCAGAACTATCTATTCCTTCATTGAAACACAGGTCCTAAATCACTGCCTCAGGCTCTGCCTTAAAGAAAGGTAATCTGGGATTTTTCAGCATCTTCTTCTATCTAGGAAAATTTGCTGTTAAGCCAAACAAGTTCCAGAATTGACTCATCAACAAGTATCATCTTAGCCATTTTTTTTTCAATGAAAATAAGAAATAAACAAAGGTGAAGTATGATGTAAAATGCTTATTATCAATTCCATGATTATTTTGGGGTTTTTTTTAACTTGCAAATACATAAATATGGGGTCAGAGAGAGTACTATAGTCAAGGTGCTTACCTTGCATGAGGTTACTGTATATAGACCTCTATTCACTACCAAGAGGAACCCCTGAGCAAAGAGCCAGGAGTATGCCCTCATCACCACTAGGTGTGGCCAAAATATAAGTAAATAAATTATCTTTCCTGGGGCTAGAGCAATAGCACAGTGGGTAGAGTTTTTGCTTTGCATGCAACCAGTCTAGGTTTCATCTTTGACATTCCATATGGTCCGCAAAGCACTTCAGGAGTAATTTCTGTGTGCAAAGCTAGGAGCAACCCCTGAGCACTACCAGTATGATCCAAGCATCCTCCAAAAAAGTTCTTTTCTAAGTCAAATAAATGTGGCAGCAACTTACTATTATGTCCATAACCTCTTTTATTTTTTTTCAGAAAATGCCTATGCTCAAGATTTTATATATATTTAAAAAATTGCATTTTTTATAATATTACATATCCACCTGCAAATGTAAATCTGTGCTTCTTAATTTTTTTTACTAGATCCCTAATAAAAATATGCTGGTCAAATCATAGGACTTTCATTTCTTTAGGGACTAAAGAAACCCACAACAAGGGGCCGGAGAGATAGCATGGAGGTAAGGCGTTTGCCTTTCATGCAGGAGGTCATTGGTTCCAATCCCGGTGCCCCATATGGTCCCCCCGTGTCTGCCAGGAGCAATTTCTGAGCCTGGAGCCAGGAATAACCCCTGAGCACTGCCGGGTGTGACCCAAAAACCACAAAAAAAAAAAAAAAAAGAAACCCACAACAAACATATACTAAGACACTGCTATTTACTTAGAAAATATCAGTAAAAAGCCCAGAGAGATAGCACAGCGGCGTTTGCCTTGCAAGCAGCCGATCCAGGACCAAAGGTGTTTGGTTTGAATCCCAGTGTCCCATATGGTCCCCCGTGCCTGCCAGGAGCTATTTCTGAGCAGACAGCCAGGAGTAACCCCTGAGCACCGCAGGGTGTGGCCCAAAAACAAAAAAAAAAAAAAAAAAAAAGAAAGAAAGAAAGAAAGAAAGAAAGAAAGAAAGAAAGAAAGAAAGAAAGAAAGAAAGAAAGAAAGAAAGAAAGAAAGAAAGAAAGAAAGAAAGAAAGAAAGAAAGAAAGAAAGAAAGAAAGAAAGAAAGAAAGAAAGAAAGAAAGAAAGAAAGAAAGAAAGAAAGAAAGAAAATATCAGTAAAAACAGGGCCACAATGTGGATTTATAGTGGAGGGAGGAACTCAAGCCCTTTGATTTAGACTAGTAATGCATGTGCAAGCCTCAATCTTTGAAAAAAATATTATCTTCTGTTTCTGATTTCAGTGTTAATGAGCAAATAAAGCATCTTGTTGTCTACTATCTAAAGGTAAGGTATCTAAAAGTGAGACATGCCTTATGACCAATTTTTCTTCTTCGCAGTGCCAGAGTCGAATCTGCAGAGAAGAAAGGAGTCTTGTAATGAGACTTAAGTAGTTGTGAGCAAAGACATCACAGGCAGTTTGCTGACAGGAAACTGGTGATTTAATCACCAGAAGCAGCTCCTGCAGCCGCTGCTGAGGCGCCTCAGCTTCCCCGTCAGGGAGTGAGATGTTGTCAGGATGCAGCAAAGCAAACATAACCGCCGCCCGGTGCTGCCTACAGACAACAGATGAAACCTCACAAACCACTTATTTCGCTTTGGCACATTTTGATCTCAGACTGTGTTATCTGTAGAGAAGTACCTAGCCTGTATATCACTACAAAGGGACTTTGAGAGGAGAAGGATTGTCATTAAAACTATGAAAAGGGAGGACTTGGGGGAAAAAAGCTTCCAAAGAGTTTATCTAAGCTACTTCATGGAATTTTGCTGCTGAGCAAAGCAAAGAATCACTTGAATAGTAACTTCAAAAGCCGATTCATTTTAGAGGCACATAATTAATTATTTTTATTTTAGAAAAAGGAAGGGATAATGAGCTTTGAAATTCTGAGTACCACACTAACAGCTAGAAATGTCTGGATGCCCCTTAAGACAGCACATCTGTTGTAACCTTGAATTCATGGCTTTACCTCTAAATGAGTGGGGTGGGGGGAGTAGCAGGTAACTCTTAACTGAATACAGTTAAAAGGCTCTTGTGTATAAACACCCTACAGATCGAGCTCCCTTTCATTTTATGTAGCTAGAATTCTTACATCTTCATTCCCAGTTGTCAAATCTTATACTATGCCAATTCACTGTTATAATCAGAACTGTTTTATAAAGACTTGTTATTAAAATAATATTAACAATTCAAATGATTCTGTACCCTTATGCTTCCTCTAACAGGAGAATGTGAAGCAATTATCAATTACACTATCGAGAAACTGTAAGAAGACAAAAAACGATTACTCTCTTGGTATTGAAAAAAGGATAAATAATAATAGACTTTTCATTAGTTTCAGAAATGATTCATCTTGTTACATTCTGTTTCTTAAAGAAGTAGAATTATAGAAAATTCAAAACATGGAAAATTTTATTGCAGAAAAGGGGCTTTATCAATAATAGAAATGAAATCATGAACATAACAATCAAATATACCATAATATAAACATACCAAATATATAACATACCAAATATAAAAATGACTTACTTGTGTCTTACAAGTACTTGATGTGATACTATTTGAACCTCCAACAAGGCAGAAATCTGGAAATGTGCCATTATTTTCAAAAAAGCATCTTAGCCAATACAAGTGAAGGATCTGAGATAAAATTATCCTGGATTGAGGTGGACAGTTACAAAACAATCTCTCTTTTAGTTGGAATATAACGAAATAGTTAAGGAATACAAATGGCAAAAAGCAACAGACCTGAGAACTTGTCTAGAGAATTGAGCTGACCCTGGGAGGAGAGAGGGAGAAGAGGCTGCTACGATGAAGAAGTGCTGGAACATCATATGCATGACACCCTCTCATTAACAGTACTGGAAATAATGGTGGCTAAAAGAAAAACACACACACACACACACACACACAACAACAACAATGTGGACACAAAATACAATGGACAGAGGCAGAAGAGAGAGATTAGAGAGGAACACAGAGAAAAGACCAAAGTAGAAATGATGATGTCAGCCAGAGGAGTCCTGATGTGATGGCAGCAAGAATCAATCTCCCTCAGCACCCTTCCAGAATGCTGAGGAAATTAGTATCTTTATAATATTTTATTTAAGCTCTTTGATTACAAATATGATTGTAGTTGGATTTCAGTCATGTAAAGAACATCACCGTTCACCTGTGCAACATTCCCACCACCAATGTCCCAAAGCTCCATCCTCCTCACCCCACTCCCGCCTGTACTCTAGACAGGCTTTCTAGTTCCCTCATTCATTCACATGGTTATGATAGTTCTCAGTGTAGTTATTTCTCTAACTTGCACTCACCACTCTTTGTGGTGAGCTTCATGTCGTGAGCTGGTCCTTCCAGCCCTCCCCTCTTTGTCTCTGAGGATTATTGCAAAAATGTCTTTTATTTTAATTAAAACTCATAGATGAGTGAGACTATTCTGTGTCTATCTCTCCCTCTGACTTATTTTACTCAGCATAATAGATTCTTTTTTTTTTTTTTTTTTTTTGGGGTCACACCCGGCAGCACTCAGAGGTTATTCCTGGCTCTATGCTGAGAAATCGCTCCTGGCAGGCTCGGGGAACCATATGGGATGCCGGGATTCGAACCACCTTCCTTCTGCATGAAAGGCAAATGCCTTACCTCCATGCTATCTCTCCGGCCCCCTCAGCATAATAGATTCTATGTACATCCATGTATAGAACAATTTCATGACTTCATCTCTCCTAATGGCTGCATAATATTCCATTGTATATATGTACCACAGTTTCTTTAGTCATTCATCTGTTGAAGGGTATCTTGGTTGTTTCCAGAGTCTGGCTATTGTAAATATCAAGGCAATGAATATAGATGTGAGGAAGGGATTTTTGAATTGTATTTTTGTGTTCTTAGGGTATATCCCTAGGACTGTTATAGCTGGATAATATGAGAGCTCAATTTCCAGGTTTTGGAGGAATCTCCATATCACTTTCCATAAAGGTTGGACTAGATATTCCCATCAGCAGTGAATAAGAGTTCCTTTATCTCCACATGCCTGCCATCACTGCTTGTTTTCATGTGCGCCAATCTCTGTGGCGTGAGATGGTACCTCATGGTTTTTTTTTATTTGCATCTCCCTGATATTAGTGATGTGGAGCATTTTTTCATGTGCCTTTTGGCCATTTGTATTTCTTCTTTATCAAAGAATCTGTTCATTTCTTCTCCCCAGTATCTTGCTTCTGTAAGACACCTAGTTTGTATTGATCTGATGTTCATCAATCATAGAAAACCAAGACAACGTGTTTGTGTTCCCACACTAACACTAAGATGTCATGGACCAATTTACAATACTAAGAACCTCTACCTCAAAAAATAACAGAACTGAGTCAAGGTCCCTTTGGAACAGAGTGGCTGAGCCAAATTACTCATGGAACTTCCCAGTTTATAAAGAATCATTTATAAACCTTTCTTGAATGTTCCCTTCCCCATTCTGACCTGTGGTATGTTTTATTGTTTAATATTACCTTTTCTATAGAAAGGAATTTTATATTAATCATAATATGGCTAAGCTACATTGTGTTGTGCAAAGAACTCCCAACATGGATGAAGAGAAAATGAAACAGTGAAGACCTCCTTAGTTAAAAAACAAGCCCAAAAGGTAATGCCTCCTATCACCATGGCATCCAAGAGAATGCTGGCAAACCCTCGGCAGAACTGAACACCAGGAACAGCAACTAGTACATAGCCTCTGGAAAGAATCTCAGGGTTCCTAGAAAATAATTTAGAATGTGAAAACAGCAACAGAACAGGGGACCTTCCCAGATCTACCAATCACTTTCAGCCCAGGGTACCCAGTTCACTTCCATAAGGTCACAGAATCTTCACAGAGATGCCTGCAAAAGGTGGTGCCAACCTGACTCCATTATCACAGTCTCCCCTTCCACATCTATTTTGTTTATTGTAAAGCAATATCCAGCTGTGCTCAGGGATCACTCCTAGCAGTGCTCAGGAGATCAAATGGGATGCTGGAGATCAAATCCAAGTCAGCTACATGTAAGAACACCAGACCTGTTGTACTATTACTCTGCCTCCCATATCTATTTTTAATAAGTTTCTTGATGTAAAACTTGATACATAATAATTCAATAATATAACAGTATATTTTGTCATTAACCACTACTAATAGACAAAAAAGTTAAAGTCAGAGAATAGGCACAAAAAAAAATTTCCTCTTGCTCTGAAATTCATACCTTCTTTCTACCTCTTGTCCAGTATGGGCCTTGATATTTTTCTGTTACTATAGTTGTAACTTAATAGAAATTAAATAGAAACAAGGCAACCTTATGTATATGAGTTATTTTTACCAATAATGGAGATTAGAATTCATTTAGAATAAAATTTGCCTTTTGCATTTCACAGCAATTCATTTCCAATTGTAACTAAATGTCCACTATATGACTCTACTCTATACAGACTTGTCTATCCATTTATTATTTTATAAATATTTGGATTATTTATAGTTTTGATGCAATATGAATAAGCCTTCTATTTTACATCTAATTTTATTTACTTTTTTATTTGGGAGTGAGGGTGAGCCACACCTAGTTGTACTCAGGGCTTACTCCTGGCTCTGTGCTCAGAGAACTCATATGTACTAGGGTTAGAAAGGGGATCAGTGTGTGCAAGACAAGTTTCTTAACCCCTGTACTAGCTATCCAGCACTTTATTTAATTACATTTTACCTTCCCTTCTGTATTAACCCCTGTACTAGCTATCCAGCACTTTATTTAATTACATTTTACCTTCCCTTCTGTATCTTCAAAACTATCTTCTTTGCTAAAACAAATTGACCTGAGAGAGAGTTTGTGGAACCCAGGCAATTAGTTCTAAGAGTGAATTTTCAAACTTTTAATTATAGCTGGGAATAGTTTTTGTGGTTCTTGTTTAGTTTCTGAGCCACATCCAGTGTGTGGTATTTGCCTGTTACTCTCAGGTCTATGCTCAACAGTTGATCCCAGAATTCCTTATGTACCGTACTTGGTGACTGAGATAGAATGCAAAGCATGAGATCAGCCCCCTGGAATCATGCTTAATGATTGCTACTTGGTCCTAAAAAGCAGCTGGTCTCTTAGGCCTGGGGAATTCCCTTTCTAATCTCCCCAATTTTTACTGTGCCTATGCAAAAAAAAAAAAAAAAAAAAAGCACAAATTAAATTTTTAAAAATTTTTTTAATTGTTGTTGCTTGTTTTTTTTCTTTTCTTTGCCTTTTTTTCCCCTGTGCTTTGATTCATCTTTATTTCAAGACCATGGTTAGTGTGTGGTTGTTGTCTTTTATTGCTGTGGTGCTTTTCAGGTTTTTTGTTTGTTTATTTGTTTTTGTTTGGGGGGAGTTGATTTTTTGTATTATATTTTTTGTATTATATGTTTTCCTTCCTTTTCCCCTTTCTTTTCTTAAACTGATTTTTATAGTCTCTAGAAGGACTCCTCCCCTTTTTTTTTTTTTGCTTGTTTGAATTTTTGCCCTCCTTTTTTTTTTTCTTTTTTTTTTTCTTACCTTTATACAGAACCACATAACTTGGACCATCTTGTTCTGCCTCAAAAATTGAGGAGGAAATAATGGAGGGCACCAAGACCAAACAGTCATATGAACATTGAGTAGAAATAAATAATGATCAGATTTAAACACCAAATCCAAGGCCAACTACAATAGAATTGAAACCCAATCTACAACAAGCTAGATAAAGAAGGGACCGCTTATACTACCAGCCCAGGAGAGGCGATATGCGATGCATGCTGGGAACAGGGGTGGAGGGAGGACAACATTGGTGGGGGGAATGCCCTTGATTCAGTGTCACTATGTACTAAAATACTACTGTGAATGATTTGTAATCCACTTTGGTCAAAATAAAAATTATTAATAAAGCAGCTGGTATAGAACTTGAAGGTGTTGAAATACATCATGCAATGTTCAGGATAGCCCATCACAACCAGAATACATCCAACTCTAATGAGAGCAATGGCAAGATTCAGAAATGATCTTACAAATGCGATAATCCTAAAAATAAGCATTTTCATTTAGATCTATTACTTGTTGGGCAATGCGAAAAGAATGCCTCTTACAGGAATTTAAGCAGTAATTTATTTCTGTTTCACAGCTATAGGCTGTAGAATAGGAGAGCATTTACTTCCAGTGAAAACTCAGAAGGCAGTGTTTGACTCACTGGATGAATTCCTCACTATTCTGTGAACCATGCGACAATTCTTAGCTCAGCAGAATTCAGGTTCTCTGTTGGATTTCCAAGAGGAGTGATATGTCTGTGAGGACAATTAGATGACAAATATACCAGCAACTGGTAGAAGAGACAGGGGGCAACCTGCTTTATCACTGACCCTACAAATTACAAAGGTCCTACATGTTTCACTTTTTCAGATTTTTCCTAATATTCCTAAATCCAGTCATATGGGAAGCCTGTGGGCTTCTTATCAGTTTACAGCTGCAGCAAAGTAGAGAGAAGCAACTGGAATAATATGAGCTTGAAAAAGCTAATCAACTAATAGATAGAAGCCCATTTTGGAAATGAATTCTGGGACTATGGAAAGTCATCTGAATTTGGCACGAAGCATTTAATTCACTTAATAGCCATTAGTCTTCTGGCTTTAATCTACTGAAGTAGAACGGCAAGTGTGGGGGTGGGAGATGGGAAGTGAGGGTGGTAACAAAGAATTTCAAGAGTCTATAAAACCCCTGGAATGATCTGAGGAGTGTCAGGAGGCCACCGCAGCCTTGACCAAAGGCTGGGCTCCTCAGGAACAGAGCCGGTGGGGCAAAGGTTCCAGAATATTCTGGAACACTGGTCTACCTTCTTGAACAGTATCTAGCAAATAAGTGTAATCCACACAGAGAAAGCCCTAAGCCCAGGCAGCTTGGAAAAGAGTATGAAATCAGCTTTGTGGATTATGCATGTGGTTCAAAATAAAACAAACAAACAAAAAACCAACATTGTCTTGAATGTGGAATGGTCAGTGCCCAGAATTGCTTTAAGTCAATATAAATGCCCTAAAAGTAGGCACCACACACTCCGTGCTGAGGTGGCCCACTCTCCTCTCCCAGGAGTAAGCAGCATCTCCCCTTTCTCATACAGCATGTTCCATTGGTCCATTCTGGGGGTTAGTTGCATTCAAGCTGGAGACACATTCCACTTTGAAGTGTCCTACCTAGTCCAGTTCATGGTGCTTCATTCCCTTCCTTTGCTTTATGTGACACTTCTCGGCCATAATTCTGTAATAAAACTATTCTGTTTCATGAAAATTCTTTTCTGAGAGAAAAGACAATGAGCCTAGAACTTGGGTAGCAATGGGTACTGGATTCTGTTCCTGGTGACCTGGTGTCCCAAACACAAAATCCTTGTGAGCCAAGTAGGAAAGGATGGAACTGTGTCTATACAGTTACTTCCTCCCACTCTTGGATACCTTACTGGCAACACAGCTGTTCTTAAGGGCTGGAGAAAAGTAACCTGGTCAGGGCACTTGCAAACAGCTGACCCAAATTAGATCTCTGGTACCCCACATGGGACCCAGTGCTCCATCAGGAGTGATCAATGATAGAGCCAGGAGTAACCCTTGAGCACTGCCAGGTGTCATCCAAAAAGACAATATAAATAATTAAATAACACAAAATCTACTCTCTAAAAAGAATGATCTGAAGTCAGTCTGGTTTAAAATTCATTCAAAACTCAACAGTTACCTGGACTTTGGACAAATGGCTATATCTCTTCTATTCCCTCAGTGTAGGCATCTCCATCTATGAAAGATAGCAAACAATAGTGCATTCAGAGTTTGTGTAAGATTAAATAACATGCTGTTTACTCAGGGCTGAAATATAGTTTGTCTTTGACAATGCTGATTTTCTTAGGGCTTTAAAAATGTCAGCCTCCAAATCAAAGCTTGCTTAGAAGATCTAAATTCTCTTGAGAAACCAGTAAATGTTAAGATTCATCTACAAAAAATTAAATATAAAATATGCAACAGATCAGGTTTATATCTTCTCTAATATTCATGAAATATGTATTAGATTATATACAATACAAAGGGAATGGCTAAATGGCCCTCTGATAGAACAAAAATATTTATAGAAGAAAAGTCACTTTATCAACCTCTTGAGTCTAACTAAACTTTCAAAACTTTTGAGGATAAGAAAAAAACTGATTTGTAACAATCGACAGTGTAGCTGCCCCTTCTTTATGATGTCACCCAAAGTAAATTATAAAGTAATTTGAATTAACTATGCTGCTTGAAAGGATGCCCTCTTTCTTTTTCATACATTCTTCTCCTTAAAGTTTAATATTTTTTAGATTCCTACATCTCCCATCTGAGCTGTAAAAATATGTGAGACACATTTTACTTGTAAGATTTTATAGCAAACAAATTAATTTTATATCATCCTAATTTAGAGTGTAAAGTCAAGTCACATGTTGGGGGGAAGTGGACTATCTCTGTGTCTCTTTGCACTAAAATTAAAAAGTAAGAAATGCATGAAGGGAATAAGGGAGGAAAGAGAGTATAAAAAAAGAAAAATGTACAGGGCTGGAGAAACGAGTGATTCCTGAATACAGAGCTAGAAGTTATCCCTGAACATCACTAGGTGTGACTTACCCAAAAAATAGAAGAAAGAAAAGTATGCTCTTTTCACATTGATTGGAGCATCACTAAAACATCCTACATTGTGGGTTAAGAGATATTTAGACATTTTTCATCCACCTCTGAGGCCCTAATTTCCCTCACTTTTCAGGATCATGCTTTATGGTTATTTCTAGTATGGCTGATGCTAGCGTAATAAATGACTCAATCATATATGGAGATCCTGTTCTTCTAGGAAGAAGTAAACAGCAACAGCTGTGTTTCTCTTCACAGGACTCCCGTGAGAATTACACTATTAATGAGGAAAGGTGGAGCTGGAACAAGGCAAAATCTGGAGGCAAGAATATAGGATTGGCCTTTTATTGGATGATCTCCTGGAAACAAAATGCACTGTTGGAACAAGAAAAGGATGGCTTTGCAAAGAATGGCTTCGTCAAATATGGCTGTGGTTCAAGTGTGTCTGGGTGGGACTTCTGCTTCTGGAACACAAGGATGACAGTGGAAATCACAGGAGGTCATCACGATATGCCCTCCAAGAATATGTTTTTAGGGTTTTCTGATGGGTTATGAAAGTCTGAAGTGAATAAGAACTGAGTATTAAAGAAGGAAACAGAAAGCTTAGAAGAATAGAGAAATAGAGAAGCTGACTAGATGAAAGAACTTAGCTAAACAGATGTGCATTTAACTGATATATGATTAATATTAAATCATATAGTGTATAGTAGTGTATTTAAAATATTAAAATATCGTTATGATTTATATTAACATAAATCTAATCCTGTTATCCCCCTATTCAACATTGTCTTGCTGACTTGTTTTGGTTTCAGTGTCTACTTTCATAAAAAGAATAACTTATCACATGTATCCTTAACATGCTAGTTACTGCCCCTTCTTTGGAAGCTTGTGCACTAAATTCTCCTTTTCCTCCCTCAGATTAAACAATGAGTCTATCATGTAAACATGCTGCTCTCCATCAAAAGTCACAAATTCCTCAAATTCCAATAAGATCTGAATTTCCTTAGATTCAGCAAGCATTCTGGCTACACAAAGATCAGAGATCAGGATGGTTATACACACACACACACACACACACACACACACACACACACACACACCAGATGATATATTTTTCTCACATTCTTTATGTGAGACAATAAAATAAATAAGGCTAATCCTGTCCAGCAAATACTGCAAATATGACTTATCTACTGAATTGTTGACCCAGGAGGCACCTCATGTCAGAGAAGAGTGTGTCTGGAAATGAGAAGATGAGCTCAACATGATAATAGACCACACACACACACACACACACACACACACATACACACACACACAATCATGGGGAATATCATATTTTTCTTGGTTTACAGTCACACCCAGATAAGTTCAGAGATCACTAGATACAAAGGCTCAAACTTTTGGATCCAGCATGCAAGTGCTATGTTCTGATCCTTCAAGGCAACTTTTGAGCCCAGTAACTATTTCAAAGTTCCTCAGCACCTAGAAAAAATAAGAGAGAGGAAGTTAACAGCCACCACACCTGATTTTACATCAATGGACTCAGTTATAAATTGTACCAGTGAACCAACTAGTGACAGGCCTTAATGCATGAGCTTCTAAAAACTAATCTATTCAAGATAATATTATCAAACCAACTCTTTATCAAGTAAACATGTTTCTACAGCTTACATCAATCCGTTTCTACAAGCTAACTCTGAGTCAATATTTCCCAAAAATACATAAGACAATCAGTTCAATAGTATTTTTTATCACTTTTCTCCTGAAAAATCAATAAATTCTACTATGTGTGTGCAAAAGTGTGTGCAAGCATGTATTTCTGATGTGAAGTGGTGGTCATCCCCTTCATATTCAAAGATGCACATGTACTTGTTGGTAAAGTCAAGGGAATCTAACAGGGCAGCAATAACTAAAAGGTCATTCTTTTGTTCTAGAACTACTGGTTTAGTACTGGGTCAACCATGACAGTCAGTCATGCCTATTCCTACCCAATGCCCAGAGGAGTCACTTCATGATTCTAACACTAACAAGCTTTTATACTTTGTGCAACTTAATTATATTTGCGTTGCCTCTCATTTTCTCATCTATATAAGAAACACAATACTATACTTCTGTATTAAATTTTTTTTGGTTTTTCAGGCGACACCCGTTTGATGCTCAGGGGTTACTCCTGGCTAAGCACTCAGAAATTGCCCCTGGTTTGGGGGACCATATGGGACACCGGGGGAATCGAACTGTGGTTGTGACTAGCACTTGCAAGGCAGATACCTTACCTCTAGCGTCACCTCGCCAGCCCCACCTCTGTGTTAATTTAATGTCTAAGTTGCATAACAATGATGCTATAAATGACAGTCTTCAATGGTTGATAAATATTCATGATCAATTCACAAAACCCTACTAACACTTGAAGTAAGATAAAGATTCAACAATAAGTATATCTTTTACCCTGCTGTGCCTTCTCCTTCATACTACAGATGCAATAAATGTTCAATTTTTTTAATTTTATTTAAATACCTTGATTCCATATATGATTGTGTTTGGGTTTCAGTCATGTAAAGAACACCACCCATCACCAGTGCAACATTCCCATCACCAATGTCCCAAATCTCCCTCCTCCCACCCAACCCCCGCCTGTACTCTAAACAGGCTCTCCATTTCCCTCATACATTCTCATTATTAGGACAGTTCAAAATGTAGTTATTTCTCTAACTAAACTCATCACTCTTTGTGGTGAGCTTCCTGTGGTGAGCTGGAACTTCCAGCTCTTTTCTCTTTTGTGTCTGAAAATTATTATTGTAAGAATGTCTTTCATTTTTCTTAAAACCCATAGATGAGTGAGACCATTCTGTGTTTCTCTCTCTCTGACTTATTTCATTCAGCATAATAGATTCCGTGTACATCCATATATAGGAAAATTTCATGACTTCATCTCTCCTGACAGCTGCATAATATTCCATTGTGTATATATACCACAGTTTCTTTAGCCATTCGTCTGTTGAAGGGCATCTTGGTTGTTTCCAGAGTCTTGCTATGGTAAATAGTGCTGCAATGTAAGGAAGGGGTTTTTGTATTGTATTTTTGTGTTCCTACGGTATGTTCCTAGGAGTGGTATAGTTGGATCGTATGGGAGCTCAATTTCAAGTTTTTGGAGGTATCTCCATATCGCTTTCCATAAAGGTTAAACTAGACGGCATTCCCACCAGCAGTGGATAAGAGTTCCTTTCTCTCCACATCCCCGCCAACACTGTTTATTCTCATTCTTTGTGATGTGTGCCATTCTCTGTGGTTTGAGGTGGTATCTCATCATTGTTTCGATTTGCATCTCCCTGATGATTAGTAATGTGGAGCACTTTTTCATGTGTCTTTTGGCCATTTGTATTTCTTCTTTGTCAAAGTGTCTGTTCATTTCTTCTCCCCATTTTTTGATGGGATTAGATGTTTTTTTCTTGTAAAGTTCTGTCAGTGCCTTGTATATTTTGGAGATTAGCCCCTTATCTGATGGGTATTGGGTGAATAGTTTCTCCCACTCAGTGGGTGGCTCTTGTATCCTGGGCACTATTTCCTTTGAGGTGCAGAAGCTTCTCAGCTTAATATATTCCCATCTGTTAATCTCTGCTTTCACTTGCTTGGAGAGTGCAGTTTCCTACTTGAAGATGCCTATAGTCTCAATGTCCCAGAGTGTTTTGCCTATGTGTTGTTCTATATATCTTATGGTTTTGGGTCTGATATCGAGTTCTTTAATCCATTTGGATTTTACCTTCGTACATGATGTTAGCTGGGGGTCTAAGCTCAATTTTTTGCAAGTGGCTATCCAGTTGTGCCAACACCACTTGTTGAAGAGGCTTTCCCTGCTCCATTTAGGATTTCCTGCTCCTTTATCAAAAATTAGGTGATTGTATGTCTGGGGAACATTTTCTGAGTATTCAAGCCTATTCCACTGATCTGAGGACCTATCCTTATTCCAATACCATGCTGTTTTGATAACTATTGCTTTGTAGTAAAGTTTAAAGTTGGGGAAAGTAATTCCTCCCATATTCTTTTTCCCAATGATTGCTTTAGCATTTCTAGGGTGTTTATTGTTCCAAACGAATTTCAAAAGTGCCTGATCCACTTCTTTGAAGAATGTCATGGGTATCTTTAGAGGGATCACATTAAATCTGTATAATGCCTTGGGGAGTATTGCCATTTTGATGATGTTAATCCTGCCAATCCATGAGCAGCGTATGTGTTTCCATTTCCACGTGTCCTCTCTTATTTCTTGGAGCAGAGTTTTATAGTTTTCTTTGTATAGGTCCTTCACATTTTTAGTCAAGTTGATTCCAAGATATTTGAGTTTGTATGGCACTATTGTGAATGAGGTTGTTTTCTTAATGTCCATTTCTTCCTTATTACTATTGGTGTATAGAAAGGCCATTGATTTTTCTGTGTTAATTTTGTAGCCTGCCACCTTGCTATATGAGTCTATTGTTTCAAGAAGCTTTTTGGTAGAGTCTTTAGGGTTTTCTAAATAGAGTATCATGTCATCTGCAAACAGTGAGAGCTTGACTTCTTCCTTTCCTATCTGGATTCCCTTGATATCCTTTTCTTGCCTAATCGCTATAGCAAGTACTTCCAGTGCTATGTTGAATAGGAGTGGTGAGAGAGGACAGCCTTGTCTTGTGCCAGAATTTAGAGAGAAGGCTTTTAGTTTTCTCCATTGAGGATAATATTTGCCACTGGCTTGTGGTAGATGGCTTTAACTATATTGAGAAAGGTTCCTTCCATTCCCATCTTGCTGAGAGTTTTGATCATGAATGGGTGTTGGACCTTATCAAATGCTTTCTCTGTTCAATTTTATAAAATTTCTAGATATATTCACATACAAATATGCAAATATGTATTTTAAAACAATATATAAATTACAAATTATCCATCCCTCTCTATGTTCAACTTTTTCTATATTTTTTCACGTATCTCATGGCTGATTCTGTGCCTATATTGAGTTCTGTATAGATAGATAGATAGATAGATAGATAGATAGATAGATAGATAGATAGATAGATAGATAGATAGATAGATATTGCCTATATTGAGTACTGTTAATGGCTGCTTAGAACTCCATATTCTTTTATTTTGTAATATGATTTAAAAGATTTATTCAATCATTTTAGAGTATTTACAATCCTGCTGATAAAAGAATAAAAACTAGCCGTATATTTGTACTCACATGAAATATATAAACTATTGGAATAAATTCTCAAATCTCTACATAAAATAGTATTTGCATTTTAAATTTTTGGTGGTTTTGTGTTTTCTGTTGGTTTTTGTGGTTTTTTGGGCCACACCCAGTGGTGCTCAGGGGTTACTCCTGGCTTTGCCAAGAAATCACTCCTGGCTCAGGAGACCATCTGGGATGCTGGGTATTGGACCCGAGTCAGCTGAATGCAAGATAAATGCCCTACCCACTGTGCTACTGCTCTGGTCCCTAAATTTAAATCAATATTGTCGAATAGCTCTCTGGGAGCTCATAATCATACTCATATCAAAAAAGACTCTACTTCCTGCCAACATACCCACTAATTTAGTTACTAAAAATTCCATTAATCTATAGAGTATTATGACTAATTGTTCTTGTGCATATTTATTACATATAAATTTGAGGCTTTCTACCAAATCATTTTTAACTTGTTTCTATAAAATATGGTTACTATTTACACTTTAATTGCCTTTAAGTAACCTTTTAGAAAAGACTTGTAGGCACTTTGATGTATGTTTTAATTTGATCTTTGTCCTATATTTCAAATTATTTTTCCAGACTACCATTTATCATCTAAATTTGTTTATAATACTATTCTGTTAAGAAGTTGTTAATTAATTTGGGTGCTGGAATGGTGGTACAAAAGGTAGGATATTTATCTTGTAGGAAGCTTACCTGGATTTAATCCCTGGCATCCCATTTGGTCCTTCAAGTCCACCAGGAATGATCCCTTAGGAATAATGTGGCTCCAAAATATTTTAAAAGGATTTTTCAAATATAATGTATTCAAAATATTATGGCTTTTAAATATCTTTATACTTCTCATCAGAAATATTTAACTTGCAGGTGAAACACTTGCATTTTATAGAAAGGCAGCAATAATTTCTTCGAATAATAATAAGTTACATCACTATTATATATAAAGTAAACTTGTAACAGAAATTTAGCTTTTTGGAAATATCATTGACTCATCACCCACTGGCTTATACTATGGTGATGGAGAAAGGACTGTCTGTGTTTGCCTTAGTCTTTTCTTTCTAAAGGATCATATATGGTATTAAGGAGATTTTTTTCTGTTTTTTTTTTTTATTTTGTTTTGTTTTGCACCAGAATAACATCAGCTTACACATTCATACAATCATTTTGGAAATAAAGTTCCTTGCACCATGACAACAAAACACTTCTAGATATGGAAAGTAACACATTCCATTTCTGCTTCTCTCGATATAGAAAATGTGGATCATTGTTAGAAAATTTGTAAAAATAACTTTTATCTAGGGAAGAAACTAAAGCACAAAGCAACAAGATAAGAATTCATTTATAAAACCAAGCATGCAAAACATCAGAGGCAGAGGAGATAACTTAGCATGTTGAAATATGTGTTTTGCTATGCAGGAGCCCAGGATTCATGCCTGCCACTTTCTAGTTTATTGAGCAATTCCCAGTAGGGATTCCCAAACGCACAGAAAGAAGTAAATCACCAGGTGTGACCACAAAACAAAAATAAGTAAACTATTAAAAAGGGCTAGAGAAATGCAGCTAGATTGCAGGGAACTGGAAGGCTGGAGGAGGAGGCCATACAGAGATATATCTCTGTCTATCTCTCTTTCCATCAGTTAGGACAGTGCTGGATGCTGTTAGAGGAAAGCAACAGCAGAAGTGCTACCAAATAGTAAACATGCCAACAACACTCACCAGTCAAATAATCCTGTATCTTTTTCCCCTGAATTTCTACCTCACAATAGAATTATGTAGACCAGGCCTTGTGTTCCCCTTCTATTGCAAGCTTAGACAGACACTGGCATCATAATCCACAACAACAAAGGATTAGTAATTGTTTAACTCCTGATAACTGATGTCTATGAACATACATAGATATAAAATGTTTCTCTATTGAGGACTCCAGCTTTATCGATAAGCACCACAAAAAACAAACAAAAAAACAAAACAACACAAACAAAAACACAACAAAAACAAGCACACAAACAAAAAACACACAATGGTCTTGAAATAAGAAACATGGCATAGCACATAACGAAAGAAAAGAGAGGAAGAGAAAAAATAAGTATAACTGGGGACAACAATTTCAATAATCACACCCAAAGAGAGAAATCGACCAAAATAGATAGGTAAATGAAAATAATAATAATAATAAATGAAGGTAAAAAAAAATATATATATAAATAACCAAGGTTTTGTGCTTTTTGTATTTTTGTTTTTTCCCTCCTGCCCTGGCACAGTAAATATTGGGGTCATTTGAAAAGAAATTCACTTGGCCTAAAAAAATATGGGGTTTCTCCGTCCTTGGAGTATACTGTCATGGGGATCAACTCTAGATTTTGCTCAGGATCATTTACTCTCCCGGTGGCGTTTTTGTGGTTGGTAGACTTCTGCTCTGTCCAGGGTGATACAATCAGAGCTCTGTGTTTAGAGGTCTCAGTATCTGCACAGATCCTGAGATGGGATTTATGATGAAGTCAGTCTTCTTGATTCTAGAGGTTCTGTTACCTCAGTGTCATTTTAATCCATCTTCTGTGGTTGGTGGTCTTGGGCTTTGCACTGAGCCTAGGATGGCACCTAGGTTAGCGTCTTTCTTTGTGCTTCCAGAAGCTCCATTCTGTTACAATTGTCTCTGCAGGACCTTTGGGACTGGGGATCATGCTTATTGTGCAGGTCATAGTTCAAACCCTAAACTAGGGCTTTTTTATTGGTCCCAAGATGTGTACAGTCTGGCCGTGGTTCTATCAGCCAGTCATCTGTAAATCGCGATCTTGGCTTTTGGACCTACCAAAGGGTGCCAAGTCTTCTGGTTTTGTCTTGTCGTTAGCTGGTAAGGTAGGCTAATCAGCTCTAAGGTCAAGTTGTTCACATTTTCCTCGTTGTCAGGATATCATGTTAGAGCTGGCCCTTGTTGTTGACCCCGCAGTATTAAGGCTGTCCTGGATGGGATTTGTTTCCTGCAGCTGTGTGAAGAGCTGTGCTGTTTCTATGTCTGGGATCCAGGGTTCAAGGCTGGATGAATGGTATCTAATCACCTGAGGTCTAAGTTGATTCCACATGACATATTTTCCAGGTAGGAGATATCCCTGTATTATTAACAACTGTGAGTTCCTATCTCTATTAGATAAGAGCTCTTTTCTATATGTAAGATTTCCCCTTTATTTAGTGTGCCTTTGCAGGGAGAAATGGTGCTACATTATATTGTCGGTGTATTTGGGGGTGGACAGAGGGGATAACAGAAACAGGTCACAACCCCAAAAACGATAAAAATAAAAAAAAAATGAAATAAAATAAAATAAAATAAAAGTAAAATAAATAAAAAAAGAAAGGGAATGACAATGTATATGCTCACAAATGTATATGTAGGACAGGCATTTGAAAAAATAAATTAAAAAAATAAATAAATAAAAGAAAAAGAAATAAAATGAGTTAGCGAAGCTTTTAAAGGACCAAAGTGGTGCAAAAAACTACCTTACATTTGGGGGAAAGCCAGTAAAGATGTGGTGTATTACAGGTCTTATGCCTATGTTGGAAGTACAGTTTTTCCCATTGCCTTTTGGGTTTTTCTTGTGGTGTGTGGGTTCCCAGGCATCTTTCTATCCCACCCCCTGGCCTTCTTCAGTTTGGTAAAAATTTGTGGTAGGGTGGTCTTGGAAGAATTCTTGTATTGGGGATACTTTTGGACCTAGGCCCGGTTTCAAGAAACAGTCCACGTTAGGGGGAGTTGGTAGGGAGGGCCGCGCAGCATGAGTCCACAGGGGAGTTGGCTGTCTTTTCTTGCAGGAGACTAGGTGTGGGTTTGACTGGGTGTCCCCTCGCCTGGGTGCTGGGTACTGGTTCGTTGGGTAGGAGGTCGATCTTGATGCCTAATAGATTAAGGACTGAGGGTGAAGAGTTTTAATATGGTGGGAGATCTGGATGGGATTGAGGGGTGAAGGGATAGTTAGATTTCCGGAGGGGAGAAACGGGAGGGGTATGAAGGGAGAAAAAAGAAGAAATACCTTATAAAGAAAGGGAGAAGAGAATGGGAAAAAAAGTAAAGAGAAGAATAGAAAAGAGAGAAATGAAGAAAGAAAAAAAAAGAAAAGAAAAAAGAAAAAAAAAAAGAATGTAGTGAGAAGAGAAGAGAAAATAGCAAGGGAATGCTGGATTGGTTGATTGTGTTCGATGAATAGAGTCTGTAGTTTAAGTCCGTACGTCGTAGTTACTGCCTAGGTGATCTGGCTGGTCACGTGCTTCAATTCCTAAAAGAAGGTATAACTAGAGATAAAGTGTATGTTAAAGATTTTTCTCGCGGCTATCTCGTAGTGCAAGCAAGGTATGGAGTGTTTCACCTTCTCTTTCTTTTCACCTCCCAAATCGATGATGAGAGCCACTAGAAGGATTCCGCCCATTTTCGGGGTATTAGACTCTTACCCCAATTTATTACTTTTTTCTTTTTCAGGCAAAACCACATAACTTGAAATAGCTGGTCTTGCCTCCAGTTAGAGGGGGAAATAAGGGAGGCCTCAAGACCAAACAGGTGCAAGACTACTAAGTAATAGGTTAGATACAGAGGGGACCACATATTCTAGCCACCCGGGGGGTGAGGGAAGAAGAAATGGGAGGGAACAAAAACGGACGGGTAGGGAGAACAATTTGGTGATGGATGGGAATCCCTCCTGATTTTATGTGAATATGTACCTAAAATATTATTGTCACCAATATGTAAGCCACTATGATCAAAATAAAATTATATTATAATAAAAAATGTTTCTCTATTGATAGATATTGGTAAAATAGTATCTATTATTGTAACTATTTAGAGAAACACACAATTAGGAAAATGCCTAATTGATTCACCTAACAAGATCCGTAGAAACATGAAAATTAGAGTCCCAGCAGGAACCATCAGCATCTGCTATCAAAGTATTAGATAGGATTCTGGTGTTCAAAAAAAAGTGATAAATTCCCTCATTAATGTTAGTGGAAAGTGTCTTACATTTCTAGAGTTCTTCCACCTTAATTTTCTCTACCTTAAACTTAGGAGGAAGAAGGTATCCAGGTTTGTACATGTTGTTAAACTCTTCTTTGTTAACTCTCTTCCTTCCTCCTAAAGTTCTCTGGCCTAAAAGCACTTTCACAGTTGATACCATTAGAGCCATCGTAAACTTGTAAATCAAGCCGGTTTTTGTTTTTGTTTTTGTTTTTTTGCATGGAATACCTGGAGCCAGATACAAAATTGGCAACAGATACTATAAACCTGAAACCATGTAGAAATCAAAATAGCTGGAAGAAACTATGGTTGTCTACTGCCTATGAAATAAAGAAAATGTGGTCAGAACAGTTACTGGTGCACCTGTCTCTTCCTTTGCCCCCGAAACCATGAGGCAGAGAGGAGCTTCACAGGAGACACATTTCTGATTGCTCTCTGCTCTGGCCTCGCTTCTGCACAGACAGATGTAAGCAGGGTTCTGAGAATTCCTAGCATCAAGGACAATGGGTCAGAGCAAACACCTCATAACTGAAGTGGTCTTGTATTAGAAAAGAGAAGAGAAGAAAAGAGAGACTATGCTGTTGGTTTTAATTATTCCTTTGCCAACCACAGCACGAACAGGAACTATAAAATTTTATCATCTGATACATTCACCCTTTCCTTGAAGTGAAAAGCCAGCTTGAACAGCCTCTATGTTCTGGGCTGTTGGTTTGAAGCCTTTGAAAAGCTGAGAAAGTGCTGGCGGGGCACAGCACCGAGCACAGGGAACAGCTCTTGGTTCTGACAACTCTGCCTTAGTCAAGAGCTATATTGCCCTGGCTGGTGGGACCTTCTAACATAGTCTGCAAGCATCTGTCCTTCCCAAAACACTTCCAGGGTACTTCCCATGCCCTATCCACACATTCAGGGGCCACAAAATGAAAGCTCAGTCTTACAGTAGGGACCATCAATTCACAATTCAGTAAAATGACACAGATTAGACTCCACTGCTGTCTTTTTTTTTTTTTTTTTTTTTTTGCCAGTCCTGATGATCACTGCACGTGGATTCATGCTTACAACCTGGTTAGGGATTAGTCATTCTATGAGCTTCTATTGCTGGTCTACTTGACTTTGGGCCTAATACCATAGACCAGGGACTCTGTACTGTGAT
The DNA here is from genome assembly GCF_024139225.1 of Suncus etruscus. Lineage (NCBI taxonomy): Eukaryota > Metazoa > Chordata > Mammalia > Eulipotyphla > Soricidae > Suncus > Suncus etruscus. Next base: position 13,818,744 of record NC_064861.1, read on the forward strand.
GTACAGAAATGATGGACTGACAAGCCCTCATAATGACCTAAATTTGACAACTGTGATACAACCCAGACACTTCAGATGCTATGCTGCAATGGAATAAAAAGTCCCCTCCCCCCCCCCGAAAAATACCTAGCACCATTGCTCTGAAGCCTAGTGACATACACAAATGACCCTGACACTGTGCAATCAAACAAGCAAGCAAGTGATAGCACTGAGGGGAAGGGAATCGAGTCTGTGGTGGGTGTTACGTGCCTGACAGGTGCAAGGCTCTTAGGGTATCCCTTCGTTTCACCAATACCCACTTTTTCAGTACTTCTAATTTTTTAAATGAGCAGCAGTAGAGTCATGACAAGCGGCTCTAGGCCAGGTCACCGGGAGCTGAGTATGATGCTCAGTGAGATCTCTTCTTCACATCTCTTCTTCAGCCCATAGCTGACATTCTGCTCCTGATTATTTTAATTTTAGCCCTTCTGTTAAGATAAACAGGGGACCCTTCTCCCAGGATCTTCCCCTTAAGAAGTCCTGGATATGAAAGCAGCAAACAGATCTTTGTTTATTTTTCCAAGCTGACCCCCTGCAGGGAGAATCCAGTTCCCTCTGCTTCTGTTCATGACACCGAGAGACACCCCCACATCATTGACTGGAAGAGCAGGAAGCACAGAGGGTAGAAGCAAGAAGCACAGAGAAGAGCTGGCACCATCCTGAGAGATGTCGCTGTGAAACACTGAGATGGTACCATCTTAGCAAGGGAAAAGGGGAGAGGAAGGTAGGTGCATAGTAAGTGAAGGCGGCATGGTCCCAGCACATGTGGGACCCCCCCCTCTCCAAATTGCATCCCTATGATGATGCAGTTTTTATTTTAAAAATTTAATGATTTAAAGGAATCACAATGAGATGCACAATTACAAAAATGCTCATGATTGAGTTTCAGTTACACAATGTCCAACTCCCTTCCCTCCACCAGTGCATGTTTCCTATCACCCATGTACTCAGTTTGTGTCAGCCATCTCTCTGGCCTCCTCCTGCCTGCATCTTTGACAGACATTCCCGCCCCCCATTTTTAAACACTTGTTTGCAATATCCTTTTAAACACTGATTTGCAATATCCTAACCCAAATCTTATCCTCAGTCTTGCCTTCAACTAATTGTACCAATTATCAACTCAACAGTTCACATTGTTTTTAAACTACTCACTTAGGGACCTTGTCATTAGAAGGAGCTTTAGAAGTGAAAATGTAAATCATGGGAGACAAAGGTTTGTTAATTAGCCCTGCATATCATTTAATGCAGAGTCAATTCCAGAAATCAAGATTTATATAAATCTTATAACAGCTAAAAATGTATATATTATTTAACATGTCTATTTATGATGAGAGGGAAAGTATGAGAGAGGGAGAAGGAAGAGGGAAAGAAAGAATGAAAAAAGGGGTAAAGAAATGGAGAGAGAATAAGTAGATTCTTCTATCAGATTATGAAGCATGGGGGAGTAGGGGAAAGAGAATACTATATTTTGGGTCCTGTTTTACACAATAATCTGACATTGTGTACATATCAATGCTTTTTTATTTAGATAAATATAGTCAATGGATAATATATATCCATATACTCAATGGAAAGTCGTGCTACTTTTACCAAAAACAATGATGAAATCATGGCCTTTGGAACCTAAAATTAATGAAACTTGAGGAGACCATAATAACCAAAATAAGTAAGGAAGTGAAAAAATAATAGTTTCACTCATACAAAGAATCTAGCATAAACAAACTGTTTGTTTGTTTTAAAAAAAAAGACAACAACAAAACTAACTCTTTGATGTTGTGAAAACTCTGGCAATTATTGGAGGGGAAAGAGGTGATGGGAGGGTTCTTTACATGATGGGGGCAATATTATACACAATCAGTATAAAACTATACGTGAACAATTCCAACCATGATAAGTAAATAAATAGATAGCATCAGCATCAGTAAACATTTTCTAGTGTACATATGCTACAGAAAGTTAAGGTGAAGAACAATATTACAAATATACAAATTTACAATACTGCAATTAATAGTATTAATATTAATTTTACAAATAGACAATATTACAAATATATTATATTATATAAATGTAATATAAATATTAAAGGTTATCCAGTAGAGGAAGATTGTTGTAATACTATGTGTGCTGGAAAGACAGGGAGGACTAAGAAGCACGTTCATAAAATGCTATCAGCTCTCCATATTTTAGGGACAGAAAACTGCTGAACTCCCACAAAGCTGAAGTGAATTGTTCATTCTGTCATCTAAAACAACTTGGCAGCAAACATCTTGCAAATTCTTTCATTACATGGTAAACCTAGTAATTGAGCTAAATTCTTTTTAATTTTAAAAATACACAAGTTGCGAAGGATAACAAACAGAATCACTGTTTTGAATATACATATGCATATAGATGGCAAGCAGATTTGCATATTTTTCAAATTATATGGCAGATAGAATGACTTGCAAATTTTAACCCAATTCTTAAGTACTTTCCATAGTGAGCTTTTTTTGTTCTTAGGATACCCCTGGTAATGCTTAAGGGATATAATGGGGATGTGGTATGATGAGGGTCAGGGGTTTACTCCCAGCTCAGTTTCTGGGGAGTTTGTCCTAGACTGGCTCAAGAACCAGGTAGTACCTGGGATCAAACTCAGGACCCTTGCATGCAGAGCCTGTGCATAAATTTTTTGAGATAGCTTTCTGCTCTGGCCACTCATATCGGTATAGAATAAATCATGCAACAGTGAACAAAAAGACAAAAATTATGTTTTTGCAGAACCACATCTCATTAGTCTAAACACACTTCTAGAATCAATAGGATAAAATGACATAATCAAACTGCCTTTAAATTAACTCAAAATTAATTAAATTAATTAACTGTACCCCTCCCCCATCTTAAAGTTAATAAAGTTTTCTCTAACATCTTAAAACTAGGATACTGTATTAAAACATTTAGATTTTTGTGAAACACATTAAATAGAACAAATAGAAAACTAAAATAGTTACAGAATGACAGTGAGTTGTATAATTACAGCAATAATACCACCTCCAGTAAAAAGAAATGACAATAAAATAGAAAATTCTGTATCATTTCTAACTAATAGTTAAGGCCATAAAATAGGAAGTTGAAGCACCATCACCATGAATAACATCACAAATGTTATTTATTTAAGAAAAGAAAAAGAAGATAATATTGAAAACAAAATATATATATTTTTAAAAATTAAATATAAAAAATCTCTAACAGAAAGAACAAATGATCAGTGAGTGACAATACTGGATAATTAAGAAATATTGGCTTATGGACAGCAAGTAGTCCATACTAGAAAATTACTAGAACAAGAATAATTCACAAATGAAGGGATATTATAAATATAGGTGGAAGAGGTCAAATTTTCACTTTTTAATAACGGCCACAATTTGTTTCATTTTCAGTTTTAGAAAAATTACACTCTGATACACTTTTAGCACCAGTTAATCAGCATGTTTGTAGCAGTGACCAAAAGTCTGCCAATCTTTATGCTTTAAATAAGTTCTTCTTTCATATAAAGATAAGAAATTTTCAATACAGCAAATAAATGCTGCCCACCTTTTAAGTCTGACTTGATTCTGTATAGCATTTCAATTCAGGATGGAGCAATATCTCATTATATAAGTTCTTTCAGCTAGCCAGACTGCAAATTTAAGCCAATAACATTCCAATCTGACTTACTGCCATATTAGCCTTTAGAAAAAATGTATGTTTATTTCAACCCAATTTAGTCACTTCTATGG